>NW_027460400.1:0-86656 GCF_050947875.1 Dermacentor variabilis | reverse complement strand
CATGCATCTTTTGGTAGACGCGGACGCAGTTTTCTGCAAAACCACACGATATGCATGCAAATGGTGCTTTTGGCAGAACGCGTACGTGGATTTCTACCAAACGACGTGAAAAACATGCCGATGCTGCTCTTTTTAGCACCCGCACATGGATTTGTGCCAAAACGCGTTTTAAGCATGCACATGCATCTTTTGGTAGACGCGGACGCAGTTTTCTGCAAAACCACACGATATGCATGGGAATGGTGCTTTTGGCAGAACGCGCACGTGGATTTCTACCAAACGACGTGAAAAGCATGCCGATGCTGCTCTTTTTAGCACCCGCACATGGATTTGTGCCAAAACGCGTTTGAAGCATGCACATGCATCTTTTGGTAGACGCGGACGCAGTTTTCTGCAGAACCACACGATATGCATGCAAATGGTGCTTTTGGCAGAACGCACACGTGGATTTCTACCAAACGACGTGAAAAGCATGCCGATGCTGCTCTTTTTAGCACCCGCACATGGATTTGTGCCAAAACGCGTTTTAAGCATGCACATGCATCTTTGGTAGACGCGGACGCAGTTTTCTGCAGAACCACACGATATGCATGCAAATGGTGCTTTTTGGCAGAACGCGCACGTGGATTTCTACCAAACGACGTGAAAAGCATGCCGATGCTGCTCTTTTTAGCACCCGCACATGGATTTGTGCCAAAACGCGTTTTAAGCATGCACATGCATGTTTTGGTAGACGCGGACGCAGTTTTCTGCAAAACCACACGATATGCATGCAAATGGTGCTTTTGGCAGAACGCGCACGTGGATTTCTACCAACGACGTGAAAAGCATGCCGATGCTGCTCTTTTTAGCACCCGGACATGGATTTGTGCCAAAACTCATTTTAAGCATGCACATGCATCTTTGGTAGACGCGGACGCAGTTTTCTGCAAAACCACACGATATGCATGCAAATGGTGCTTTTGGCAGAACGCTCGCGTGGATTTCTACCAAACGACGTGAAAAGCATGCCGATGCTGCTCTTTTTAGCACCCGCACATGGATTTGTGCGAAAACGCGTTTTAAGCATGCACATGCATCTTTTGGTAGACGCGGACGCAGTTTTCTGCAAAACCACACGATTGCATGCAAATGGTGCTTTTGGCAGAACGCGCACGTGGATTTCTACCAAACGACGTGAAAAACATGCCGATGCTGCTCTTTTTAGCACCCGCACATGGATTTGTGCCAAAACGCGTTTTAAGCATGCACATGCATCTTTTGGTAGACGCGGACGCAGTTTTCTGCAAAACCACACGATATGCATGCAAATGGTGCTTTTGCAGAACGCGCACGTGGATTTCTACCAAACGACGTGAAAAGCATGCCGATGCTGCTCTTTTTAGCACCCGCACATGGATTTGTGCCAAAACGCGTTTTAAGCATGCACATGCATCTTTGGTAGACGCGGACGCAGTTTTCTGCAAAACCACACGATATGCATGCAATGGTGCTTTTGGCAGAACGCGCACGTGGATTTCTACCAAACGACGTGAAAAGCATGCCGATGCTGCTCTTTTTAGCACCCGCACATGGATTTGTGCCAAAACGCGTTTAAGCATGCACATGCATCTTTTGGTAGACGCGGACGCAGTTTTCTGCAAAACCACACGATATGCATGCAAATGGTGCTTTTGCAGAACGCGCACGTGGATTTCTTCCAAACGACGTGAAAAGCATGCCGATGCTGCTCTTTTTAGCACCCGCACATGATTTGCGCCAAAACGCGTTTTAAGCATGCACATGCATCTTTTGGTAGACGCGGACGCAGTTTTCTGCAAAACCACACGATATGCATGCAATGGTGCTTTTGGCAGAACGCGCACGTGGATTTCTACCAAACGACGTGAAAAACATGCCGATGCTGCTCTTTTTAGCACCCGCACATGGATTTGTGCCAAAACGCGTTTTAAGCATGCACATGCATCTTTTGGTAGACGCGGACGCAGTTTTCTGCAAACCACACGATATGCATGCAAATGGTGCTTTTGCAGAACGCGCACGTGGATTTCTACCAAACGACGTGAAAAGCATGCCGATGCTGCTCTTTTTAGCACCCGCACATGGATTTGTGCCAAAACGCGTTTTAAGCATGCACATGCATCTTTGGTAGACGCGGACGCAGTTTTCTGCAAACACACACGATATGCATGCAAATGGTGCTTTTGGCAGAACGCGCACGTGGATTTCTAGCAAACGACGTGAAAAGCATGCCGATGCTGCTCTTTTTAGCACCCGCACATGGATTTGTGCCAAAACGCGTTTTAAGCATGCTCATGCATCTTTTAGTAGACGCGGACGCAGTTTTCTGCAAAACCACACGATATGCATGCAAATGGTGCTTTTGGCAGAACGCGCACGTGGATTTCTACCAAACGACGTGAAAAGCATGCCGATTGCTGCTCTTTTTAGCACCCGCACATGGATTTGTGCCAAAACGCGTTTTAAGCATGCACATGCATCTTTTAGTAGACGCGGACGCCGTTTTCTGCAAAACCAGACGATATGCATGCAAATGGTGCTTTTGGCAGAACGCGCACGTGGATTTCTACCAAAAGACGTGAAAAGCATGCCGATGCTGCTCTTTTTAGCACCCGCACATGGATTTGTGCTAAAACGCGTGTTAAGCATACACATGCATCTTTTGGTAGACGCGGACGCAGTTTTCTGCAAAACCACACGATATGCATGCAAATGGTGCTTTTGGCAGAACGCGCACGTGGATTTCTACCAAACGACGTGAAAAGCATGCCGATGCTGCTCTTTTTAGCACCCGCACATGGATTTGTGCCAAAACGCGTTTTAAGCATCCACATGCATCTTTTGGTAGACGCGGACGCAGTTTTCTGCAAAACCACACGATATGCATGCAAATGGTGCTTTTCGCAGAACGCGCACGTGGATTTCTACCAAACGACGTGAAAAGCATGACGATGCTGCTCTTTTTAGCACCCCGCCCTTGGATTTGTGCATAACGCGTTTTAAGCATGCACATCCATCTTTTTGTAGACGCGGACGCAGTTTTATGCAAACCCACACGATATGCATGCAAATGGTGCTTTTGGCAGAACGCGCACGTGGATTTCTAGCAAACGACGTGAAAAGCATGCCGATGCTGCTCTTTTTAGCTCCCGCACATGGATTTGTGCCAAAACGCGTTTTAAGCATACACATGCATCTTTTGGTAGACGCGGACGCAGTTTTCTGCAAAACCACACGATATGCATGCAAATGGTGCTTTTGGCAGAACGCGCACGTGGATTTCTAGCAAACGACGTGAAAAGCATGCCGATGCTGCTCTTTTTAGCACCCGCACATGGATTTGTGCCAAAACGCGTTTTAAGCATACACATGCATCTTTTGGTAGACGCGGACGCAGTTTTCTGCAAAACCACACGATATGCATGCAAATGGTGCTTTTGGCAGAACGCGCACGTGGATTTCTACCAAACGACGTGAAAAGCATGCCGATGCTGCTCTTTTTAGCACCCGCACATGGATTTGTGCCAAAACGCGTTTTAAGCATGCACTTGCATCTTTTGGTAGACGCGGACGCAGTTTTCTGCAAAACCACACGATATGCATGCAAATGGTGCTTTTGGCAGAACGCGCACGTGGATTTCTACCAAACGACGTGAAAAGCATGCCGATGCTGCTCTTTTTAGTACCCGCACATGAATTTGTGCCAAAACGCGTTTTAAACATGCACATGCATCTTTTGGTAGACGCGGACGCAGTTTTCTGCAAAACCACACGATATGCATGCAAATGGTGCTTTTGGCCGAACGCGCACGTGGATTTCTACCAAACGACGAGAAAAGCATGCCGATGCTGCTCTTTTTAGCACCCGCACATGGATTTGTGCCAAAACGAGTTTTAAGCATGCACATGCATCTTTTGGTAGACGCGGGCGCAGTTTTCTGCAAAACCACACGATATGCATGCAAATGGTGCTTTTGAAAGAACGCGCACGTGGATTTCTACCAAACGACGTGAAAAGCATGCCGATGATGCTCTTTTTAGCACCCGCACATGGATTTGTGCCAAAACGCGTTTTAAGCATGCACATGCATCTTTTGGTAGACGCGGACGCAGTTTTCTGCAAAACCACACAATATGCATGCAAATGGTGCTTTTGGAAGAATGCGCACGTGGATTTCTACCAAACGACGTGAAAAGCATGCCGATGCTGCTCTTTTTAGCACCCGCACATGGATTTGTGCCAAAACGCGTTTTAAGCATGCACATGCATCTTTTGGTAGACGGGACGCACTGTTCTGCAAAACCACACGATATGCATGCAAATGGTGCTTTTGGCAGAACGCGCACGTGGATTTCTACCAAACGACGTGAAAAGCATGCCGATGCTGCTCTTTTTAGCACCCGCACATGGATTTGTGCCAAAACGCGTTTTAAGCATGCACATGCATCTTTTGGTAGACGGGACGCAGTGTTCTGCAAAACCACACGATATGCATGCAAATGGTGCTTTTGGCAGAACGCGCACGTGGATTTCTACCAAACGACGTAAAAAGCATGACGATGCTGCTCTTTTTAGCACCCGCACATGGATTTGTGCCAAAACGCGTTTTAAGCATGCACATGCATCTTTTGGTAGACGCGGACGCAGTTTTCTGCAAAACCACACGATATGCATGCAAATGGTGCTTTTGGCAGAACGCGCACGTGGATTTCTACAAAACGACGTGAAAAGCATGCCGATGCTGCTCTTTTTAGCACCCGCACATGGATTTGTGCCAAAACGCGTTTTAAGCATGCACATGCATCTTTTGGTAGACGCGGACGCAGTTTTCTGCAAAACCACACGATATGCATGCGAATGGTGCTTTTGCAGAACGCGCACGTGGATTTCTACCAAACGACGTGAAAAGCATGCCGATGCTGCTCTTTTTAGCACCCGCACATGGATTTGTGCCAAAACGCGTTTTAAGCATGCACTTGCATCTTTTGGTAGACGCGGACGCAGTTTTCTGCAAAACCACACGATATGCATGCAAATGGTGCTTTTGGCAGAACGCGCACGTGGATTTCTACCAAACGACGTGAAAAGCATGCCGATGCTGCTCTTTTTAGTACCCGCACATGAATTTGTGCCAAAACGCGTTTTAAACATGCACATGCATCTTTTGGTAGACGCGGACGCAGTTTTCTGCAAAACCACACGATATGCATGCAAATGGTGCTTTTGGCCGAACGCGCACGTGGATTTCTACCAAACGACGAGAAAAGCATGCCGATGCTGCTCTTTTTAGCACCCGCACATGGATTTGTGCCAAGACGAGTTTTAAGCATGCACATACATCTTTTGGTAGACGCGGGCGCAGTTTTCTGCAAAACCACACGATATGCATGCAAATGGTGCTTTTGAAAGAACGCGCACGTGGATTTCTACCAAACGACGTGAAAAGCATGCCGATGATGCTCTTTTTAGCACCCGCACATGGATTTGTGCCAAAACGCGTTTTAAGCATGCACATGCATCTTTTGGTAGACGGGACGCAGTGTTCTGCAAAACCACACGATATGCATGCAAATGGTGCTTTTGGCAGAACGCGCACGTGGATTTCTACCAAACGACGTGAAAAGCATGCCGATGCTGCTCTTTTTAGCACCCGCACATGGATTTGTGCCAAAACGCGTTTTAAGCATGCACATGCATCTTTTGGTAGACGCGGACGCAGTTTTCAGCAAAACCACACGGTATGCATGCAAATGGTGCTTTTGGCAGAACGCGCACGTGGATTTCTACCAAACGACGAGAAAAGCATGCCGATGCTGCTCTTTTTAGCACCCGCACATGGATTTGTGCCAAAACGAGTTTTAAGCATGCACATGCATCTTTTGGTAGACGCGGACGCAGTTTTCTGCAAAACCACACGATATGCATGCAAATGGTGCTTTTGGCAGAACGCGCACGTGGATTTCTACCAAACGACGTGAAAAGCATGCCGATGCTGCTCTTTTTAGCACCCGCACATGGATTTGTGCCAAAACGCGTTTTAAGCATGCACATGCATCTTTTGGTAGACGCGGACGCAGTTTTCTGCAAAACCACACGATATGCATGCAAATGGTGCTTTTGGCAGAACGCGCACGTGGATTTCTACAAAACGACGTGAAAAGCATGCCGATGCTGCTCTTTTTAGCACCCGCACATGGATTTGTGCCAAAACGCGTTTTAAGCATGCACATGCATCTTTTGGTAGACGCGGACGCAGTTTTCTGCAAAACCACACGATATGCATGCGAATGGTGCTTTTGGCAGAACGCGCACGTGGATTTCTACCAAACGACGTGAAAAGCATGCCGATGCTGCTCTTTTTAGCACCCGCACAAGGATTTGTGCCAAAACGCGTTTTAAGCATGCACATGCATCTTTTGGTAGACGCGGACGCAGTTTTCTGCAGAACCACACGATATGCATGCAAATGGTGCTTTTGGCAGAACGCGCACGTGGATTTCTACCAAACGACGTGAAAAGCATGCCGATGCTGCTCTTTTTAGCACCCGCACATGGATTTGTGCCAAAACGCGTTTTAAGCATGCACATGCATGTTTTGGTAGACGCGGACGCAGTTTTCTGCAAAACCACACGATATGCATGCAAATGGTGCTTTTGGCAGAACGCGCACGTGGATTTCTACCAAACGACGTGAAAAGCATGCCGATGCTGCTCTTTTTAGCACCCGAGCATGGATTTGTGCCAAAACGTGTTTTAATGATGCACATGCATCTTTTGGTAGACGCGGACGCAGTATTCTGCAAAACCACACGATATGCATGCAAATGGTGCTTTTGGCAGAACGCGCACGTGGATTTCTACAAAACGACGTGAAAAGCATGCCGATGCTGCTCTTTTTAGCACCCGCACATGGATTAGTGCCAAAACGCGTTTTAAGCATGCACATGCATCTTTTGGTAGACGCGGACGCAGTTTTCTGCAAAACCACACGATATGCATGCGAATGGTGCTTTTGGCAGAAAGCGCACGTGGATTTCTACCAAACGACGTGAAAAGCATGCCGATGCTGCTCTTTTTAGCACCCGCACAAGGATTTGTGCCAAAACGCGTTTTAAGCATGCACATGCATCTTTTGGTAGACGCGGACGCAGTTTTCTGCAGAACCACACGATATGCATGCAAATTGTGCTTTTGGCGGAACGCGCACGTGGATTTCTACCAAACGACGTGAAAAGCATGCCGATGCTGCTCTTTTTAGCACCCGCACATGGATTTGTGCCAAAAACGCGTTTTAAGCATGCACATGCATGTTTTGGTAGACGCGGACGCAGTTTTCTGCAAAACCACACGATATGCATGCAAATGGTGCTTTTGGCAGAACGCGCACGTGGATTTCTACCAAACGACGTGAAAAGCATGCCGATGCTGCTCTTTTTAGCACCCGAGCATGGATTTGTGCCAAAACGCGTTTTAATCATGCACATGCATCTTTTGGTAGACGCGGACGCAGTATTCTGCAAAACCACACGATATGCATGCAAATGGTGCTTTTGGCAGAACGCACACGTGGATTTCTACCAAACGACGTGAAAAGCATGCCGATGCTACTCTTTTTAGCACCCGCACATGGATTTGTGCGAAAACGCGTTTTAAGCATGCACATGCATCTTTTGGTAGACGCGGATGCAGTTTTCTGCAAAACCACACAATATGCATGCAAATGGTGCTTTTGGGAGAACGCGCACGTGGATTTCTACCAAA
Source organism: Dermacentor variabilis (assembly GCF_050947875.1). Classification (NCBI taxonomy): domain Eukaryota; kingdom Metazoa; phylum Arthropoda; class Arachnida; order Ixodida; family Ixodidae; genus Dermacentor; species Dermacentor variabilis. Next base: position 78,873 of record NW_027460400.1, on the reverse strand, counting down.
CGACGTGAAAAGCATGCGATGCTGCTCTTTTTAGCACCCGCACATGGATTTGTGCCAAAACGCGTTTTAAGCATGCACATGCATCTTTTGGTAGACGCGGACGCAGTTTTCTGCAAAACCACACGATATGCATGCAAATGGTGCTTTTGGCAGAACGCTCGCGTGGATTTCTACCAAACGACGTGAAAAGCATGCCGATGCTGCTCTTTTTAGCACCCGAGCATGGATTTGTGCCAAAACGCGTTTTAAACATGCACATGCATCTTTTGTAGACGCGACGCAGTTTTCTGCAAAACCACACGATATGCATGCAAATGGTGCTTTTGGCAGAACGCGCACGTGGATTTCTACCAAACGACGTGAAAAGCATGCCGATGCTACTCTTTTAGCACCCGCACATGGATTTGTGCGAAAACGCGTTTTAAGCATGCACATGCATCTTTTGGTAGACGCGGATGCAGTTTTCTGCAAAACCACACAATATGCATGCAAATGGTGCTTTTGGGAGAACGCGCACGTGGATTTCTACCAAACGACGTGAAAAGCATGCCGATGCTGCTCTTTTTAGCACCCGCACATGGATTTGTGCCAAAACGCGTTTTAAGCATGCACATGCATCTTTTGGTAGACGCGGACGCAGTTTTCTGCAAAACCACACGATATGCATGCAAATGGTGCTTTTGGCAGAACGCGCACGTGGATTTCTACCAAACGACGTGAAAAGCATGCCGATGCTGCTCTTTTTAGCACCCGCACATGGATTTGTGCCAAAACGCGTTTTAAGCATGCACATGCATCTTTTGGTAGACGCGGATGCCTTTTTCTGCAAAACCACACGATATGCATGCAAATGGTGCTTTTGGCAGAACGCGCACGTGGATTTCTACCAAACGACGTGAAAAGCATGCCGATGCTGCTCTTTTTAGCACCCGCATATGGATTTGTGCGAAACGCGTTTTAAGCATGCACATGCATCTTTTGGTAGACGCGGACGCAGTTTTCTGCAAAACCACACGATATGCATGCAAATGGTGCTTTTGGCAGAACGCGCACGTGGATTTCTACCAAACGACGTGAAAAGCATGCCGATGCTGCTCTTTTTAGCACCCGCACATGGATTTGTGCCAAAACGCGTTTTAAGCACGCACATGCATCTTTTGGTAGACGCGGACGCAGTTTTCTGCAAAACCACAAGATATGCATGCAAATGGTGCTTTTGGCAGAACGCGCACGTGGATTTCTACCAAACGATGTGAAAAGCATGCCGATGCTGCTCTTTTTAGCACCCGCACATGGATTTGTGCCAAAACGCGTTTTAAGCATGCACATGCATCTTTTGGTAGACGCGGACGCAGTTTTTTGCAAAACCACACGATATGCATGCAAATGGTGCTTTTGGCTGAACGCGCACGTGATTTCTACCAAACGACGTGAAAAAGATGCCGATGCTGCTCTTTTTAGCACCCGCACATGGATTTGTGCCAAAACGCGTTTTAAGCATGCACATGCATCTTTGGTAGACGCGGACGCCGTTTTCTGCAAAACCACACGATATGCATGCAAATGGTGATTTTGGGAGAACGCGCACGTGGATTTCTACCAAACGACATGAAAAGCATGCCGATGCTGCTCTTTTTAGCACCCGCACATGGATTTGTGCCAAAACGCGTTTTAAGCATGCACATGCATCTTTTGGTAGACGCGGACGCAGTTTTCTGCAAACCACACGATATGCATGCAAATGGTGCTTTTGGCAGAACGCGCACGTGGATTTCTTCCAAACGACGTGAAAAGCATGCCGATGCTGCTCTTTTTAGCACCCGCACATGGATTTGTGCCAAAACGCGTTTTAAGCATGCACATGCATCTTTTGGTAGACGCGGACGCAGTTTTATGCAAAACCACACAATATGCATGCAAATGGTGCTTTTGGCAGAACGCGCACGTGGATTTCTACCAAACGACGTAAAAACCATGCCGATGTTGCTCTTTTTAGCACCCGCACATGGATTTGTGCCAAAACGCGTTTTAAGCATGCACATGCATCTTTTGGTAGACGCGGACGCAGTTTTCTGCAAAACCACACGATATGCATGCAAATGGTGCTTTTGGCAGAACGCGCACGTGGATTTCTACCAAACGACGTGAAAAGCATGCCGATGCTGCTCTTTTTAGCACCCGCACATGGATTTGTGCCAAAACGCGTTTTAAGCATGCACATGCATCTTTTGGTAGACGCGGACGCCGTTTTCTGCAAAACCAGACGATATGCATGCAAATGGTGCTTTTGGCAGAACGCGCACGTGGATTTCTACCAAACGACGTGAAAAGCATGCCGATGCTGCTCTTTTAGCACCCGCACATGGATTTGTGCCAAAACGCGTTTTAAGCATGCACATGCATCTTTTGGTAGACGCGGACGCAGTTTTCTGCAAAACCACACGATATGCATGCAAATGGTGCTTTTGGCAGAACGCGCACGTGGATTTCTACCAAACGACGTGAAAAGCATGCCGATGCTGCTCTTTTTAGTACCCGCACATGAATTTGTACCAAAACGCGTTTTAAACATGCACATGCATCTTTTGGTAGACGCGGACGCAGTTTTCTGCAAAACCACACGATATGCATGCAAATGGTGCTTTTGGCCGAACGCGCACGTGGATTTCTACCAAACGACGAGAAAAGCATGCCGATGCTGCTCTTTTTAGCACCCGCACATGGATTTGTGCCAAACGAGTTTTAAGCATGCACATGCATCTTTTGGTAGACGCGGGCGCAGTTTTCTGCAAAACCACACGATATGCATGCAAATGGTGCTTTTGAAAGAACGCGCACGTGGATTTCTACCAAACGACGTGAAAAGCATGCCGATGATGCTCTTTTTAGCACCCGCACATGGATTTGTGCCAAAACGCGTTTTAAGCATGCACATGCATCTTTTGGTAGACGCGGACGCAGTTTTCTGCAAAACCACACGATATGCATGCAAATGGTGCTTTTGGCAGAACGCGCACGTGGATTTCTACCAAACGACGTGAAAAGCATGCCGATGCTGCTCTTTTTAGCACCCGCACATGGATTTGTGCCAAAACGCGTTTTAAGCATGCACATGCATCTTTTGGTAGACGCGGACGCAGTTTTCTGCAAAACCACACGATATGCATGCAAATGGTGCTTTTGGCAGAACGCGCACGTGGATTTCTACCAAACGACGTGAAAAGCATGCCGATGCTGCTCTTTTTAGCACCCGCACATGGATTTGTGCCAAAACGCGTTTTAAGCATGCACATGCATCTTTTGGTAGACGCGGATGCCTTTTTCTGCAAAACCACACGATATGCATGCAAATGGTGCTTTTGGCAGAACGCGCACGTGGATTTCTACCAAACGACGTGAAAAGCATGCCGATGATGCTCTTTTTAGCACCCGCACATGGATTTGTGCCAAAACGCGTTTTAAGCATGCACATGCATCTTTTGGTAGACGCGGACGCAGTTTTCTGCAAAACCACACGATATGCATGCAAATGGTGCTTTTGGCAGAACGCGCACGTGGATTTCTACCAAACGACGTGAAAAGCATGCCGATGCTGCTCTTTTTAGCACCCGCATATGGATTTGTGCGAAAACGCGTTTTAAGCATGCACATGCATCTTTTGGTAGACGCGGACGCAGTTTTCTGCAAAACCACACGATATGCATGCAAATGGTGCTTTTGGCAGAACGCGCACGTGGATTTCTACCAAACGACGTGAAAAGCATGCCGATGCTGCTCTTTTTAGCACCCGCACATGGATTTGTGCCAAAACGCGTTTTAAGCACGCACATGCATCTTTTGGTAGACGCGGACGCAGTTTTCTGCAAAACCACAAGATATGCATGCAACTGGTGCTTTTGGCAGAACGCGCACGTGGATTTCTACCAAACGATGTGAAAAGCATGCCGATGCTGCTCTTTTTAGCACCCGCACATGGATTTGTGCCAAAACGCGTTTTAAGCATGCACATGCATCTTTTGGTAGACGCGGACGCAGTTTTTTGCAAAACCACACGATATGCATGCAAATGGTGCTTTTGGCTGAACGCGCACGTGGATTTCTACCAAACGACGTGAAAAAGATGCCGATGCTGCTCTTTTTAGCACCCGCACATGGATTTGTGCAAAACGCGTTTTAAGCATGCACATGCATCTTTTGGTAGACGCGGACGCCGTTTTCTGCAAAACCACACGATATGCATGCAAATGGTGATTTTGGGAGAACGCGCACGTGGATTTCTACCAAACGACATGAAAAGCATGCCGATGCTGCTCTTTTTAGCACCCGCACATGGATTTGTGCCAAAACGCGTTTTAAGCATGCACATGCATCTTTTGGTAGACGCGACGCAGTTTTCTGCAAAACCACACGATATGCATGCAAATGGTGCTTTTGGCAGAACGCGCACGTGGATTTCTTCCAAACGACGTGAAAAGCATGCCGATGCTGCTCTTTTAGCACCCGCACATGGATTTGTGCCAAAACGCGTTTTAAGCATGCACATGCATCTTTTGGTAGACGCGGACGCAGTTTTATGCAAAACCACACAATATGCATGCAAATGGTGCTTTTGGCAGAACGCGCACGTGGATTTCTACCAAACGACGTAAAAACCATGCCGATGTTGCTCTTTTTAGCACCCGCACATGGATTTGTGCCAAAACGCGTTTTAAGCATGCACATGCATCTTTTGGTAGACGCGGACGCAGTTTTCTGCAAAACCACACGATATGCATGCAAATGGTGCTTTTGGCAGAACGCGCACGTGGATTTCTACCAAACGACGTGAAAAGCATGCCGATGCTGCTCTTTTTAGCACCCGCACATGGATTTGTGCCAAAACGCGTTTTAAGCATGCACATGCATCTTTTGGTAGACGCGGACGCCGTTTTCTGCAAAACCAGACGATATGCATGCAAATGGTGCTTTTGGCAGAACGCGCACGTGGATTTCTACCAAACGACGTGAAAAGCATGCCGATGCTGCTCTTTTTAGCACCCGCACATGGATTTGTGCCAAAACGCGTTTTAAGCATGCACATGCATCTTTTGGTAGACGCGGACGCAGTTTTCTGCAAAACCACACGATATGCATGCAAATGGTGCTTTTGGCAGAACGCGCACGTGGATTTCTACCAAACGACGTGAAAAGCATGCCGATGCTGCTCTTTTTAGTACCCGCACATGAATTTGTACCAAAACGCGTTTTAAACATGCACATGCATCTTTTGGTAGACGCGGACGCAGTTTTCTGCAAAACCACACGATATGCATGCAAATGGTGCTTTTGGCCGAACGCGCACGTGGATTTCTACCAAACGACGAGAAAAGCATGCCGATGCTGCTCTTTTTAGCACCCGCACATGGATTTGTGCCAAACGAGTTTTAAGCATGCACATGCATCTTTTGGTAGACGCGGGCGCAGTTTTCTGCAAAACCACACGATATGCATCCAAATGGTGCTTTTGAAAGAACGCGCACGTGGATTTCTACCAAACGACGTGAAAAGCATGCCGATGATGCTCTTTTTAGCACCCGCACATGGATTTGTGCCAAAACGCGTTTTAAGCATGCACATGCATCTTTTGGTAGACGCGGACGCAGTTTTCTGCAAAACCACACAATATGCATGCAAATGGTGCTTTTGGAAGAATGCGCACGTGGATTTCTACCAAACGACGTGAAAAGCATGCCGATGCTGCTCTTTTTAGCACCCGCACATGGATTTGTGCCAAAACGCGTTTTAAGCATGCACATGCATCTTTTGGTAGACGGGACGCAGTGTTCTGCAAAACCACACGATATGCATGCAAATGGTGCTTTTGGCAGAACGCGCACGTGGATTTCTACCAAACGACGTGAAAAGCATGCCGATGCTGCTCTTTTTAGCACCCGCACATGGATTTGTGCCAAAACGCGTTTTAAGCATGCACATGCATCTTTTGGTAGACGGGACGCAGTGTTCTGCAAAACCACACGATATGCATGCAAATGGTGCTTTTGGCAGAACGCGCACGTGGATTTCTACCAAACGACGTGAAAAGCATGCCGATGCTGCTGTTTTTAGCACCCGCACATGGATTTGTGCCAAAACGCGTTTTAAGCATGCACATGCATCTTTTGGTAGACGCGGACGCAGTTTTCTGCAAAACCACACGATATGCATGCAAATGGTGCTTTGGGCAGAACGCGCACGTGGATTTCTACCAAACGACGTGAAAAGCATGCCGATGCTGCTCTTTTTAGTACCCGCACATGAATTTGTGCCAAAACGCGTTTTAAACATGCACATGCATCTTTTGGTAGACGCGGACGCAGTTTTCTGCAAAACCACACGATATGCATGCAAATGGTGCTTTTGGCCGAACGCGCACGTGGATTTCTACCAAACGACGAGAAAAGCATGCCGATGCTGCTCTTTTTAGCACCCGCACATGGATTTGTGCCAAAACGAGTTTTAAGCATGCACATGCATCTTTTGGTAGACGCGGACGCAGTTTTCTGCAAAACCACACGATATGCATGCAAATGGTGCTTTTGGCAGAACGCGCACGTGGATTTCTACCAAACGACGTGAAAAGCATGCCGATGCTGCTCTTTTTAGCACCCGCACATGGATTTGTGCCAAAACGCGTTTTAAGCATGCACATGCATCTTTTGGTAGACGCGGACGCAGTTTTCTGCAAAACGACACGATATGCATGCAAATGGTGCTTTTGGCAGAACGCGCACGTGGATTTCTACAAAACGACGTGAAAAGCATGCCGATGCTGCTCTTTTTAGCACCCGCACATGGATTTGTGCCAAAACGCGTTTTAAGCATGCACATGCATCTTTTGGTAGACGCGGACGCAGTTTTCTGCAAAACCACACGATATGCATGCGAATGGTGCTTTTGGCAGAACGCGCACGTGGATTTCTACCAAACGACGTGAAAAGCATGCCGATGCTGCTCTTTTTAGCACCCGCACAAGGATTTGTGCCAAAACGCATTTTAAGCATGCACATGCATCTTTTGGTAGACGCGGACGCAGTTTTCTGCAGAACCACACGATATGCATGCAAATGGTGCTTTTGGCAGAACGCTCGCGTGGATTTCTACCAAACGACGTGAAAAGCATGCCGATGCTGCTCTTTTTAGCACCCGAGCATGGATTTGTGCCAAAACGCGTTTTAATCATGCACATGCATCTTTTGGTAGACGCGGACGCAGTTTTCTGCAAAACCACACGATATGCATGCAAATGGTGCTTTTGGCAGAACGCGCACGTGGATTTCTACCAAACGACGTGAAAAGTATGCCGATGCTACTCTTTTTAGCACCCGCACATGGATTTGTGCGAAAACGCGTTTTAAGCATGCACATGCATCTTTTGGTAGACGCGGATGCAGTTTTCTGCAAAACCACACAATATGCATGCAAATGGTGCTTTTGGGAGAACGCGCACGTGGATTTCTACCAAACGACGTGAAAAGCATGCCGATGCTGCTCTTTTTAGCACCCGCACATGGATTTGTGCCAAAACGAGTTTTAAGCATGCACATGCATCTTTTGGTAGACGCGGACGCAGTTTTCTGCAAAACCACACGATATGCATGCAAATGGTGCTTTTGGCAGAACGCGCACGTGGATTTCTACCAAACGACGTGAAAAGCATGCCGATGCTGCTCTTTTTAGCACCCGCACATGGATTTGTGCCAAAACGCGTTTTAAGCATGCACATGCATATTTTTGTAGACGCGGACGCAGTTTTCTGCAAAACCACACGATATGCATGCAAATGGTGCTTTTGGCAGAACGCGCACGTGGATTTCTACCAAACGACGTGAAAAGCATGCCGATGCTGCTCTTTTTAGCACCCGCACATGAATTTGTGCCAAAACGCGTTTTAAGCATGCACATGCATCTTTTGATAGACGCGGACGCAGTTTTCTGCAAAACCACACGATATGCATGCAAATGGTGCTTTTGGCAGAACGCGCACGTGGATTTCTACCAAACGACGTGAAAAGCATGCCGATGCTGCTCTTTTTAGCACCCGCACATGGATTTGTGCCAAAACGCGTTTTAAGCACGCACATGCATCTTTTGGTAGACGCGGACGCAGTTTTCTGCAAAACCACAAGATATGCATGCAAATGGTGCTTTTGGCAGAACGCGCACGTGGATTTCTACCAAACGATGTGAAAAGCATGCCGATGCTGCTCTTTTTAGCACCCGCACATGGATTTGTGCCAAAACGCGTTTTAAGCATGCACATGCATCTTTTGGTAGACGCGGACGCAGTTTTCTGCAAAACCACACGATATGCATGCAAATGGTGCTTTTGGCAGAACGCGCAAGTGGATTTCTACCAAACGACGTGAAAAGCATGCCGATGCTGCTCTTTTTAGCACCCGCACATGGATTTGTGACAAAACGCGTTTTAAGCATGCACATGCATCTTTTGGTAGACGCGGACGCAGTTTTCTGCAAAACCACACGATATGCATGCAAATGGTGCTTTTGGCAAAACGCGCACGTGGATTTCTACCAAACGACGTACAAAGCATGCCGATGCTGCTCTTTTTAGCACCCGCACATGGATTTGCGCCAAAACGCGTTTTAAGCATGCACATGCATCTTTTGGTAGACGCGGACGCCGTTTTCTGCAAAACCACACGATATGCATGCAAATGGTGCTTTTGGCAGAACGCGCACGTGGATTTATACCAAACGACGTGAAAAGCATGCCGATGCTGCTCTTTTTAGGACCCGCACATGGATTTGTGCCAAAACGCGTTTTAAGCATGCACATCCATCTTTTGGTAGACCCGGACGCAGTTTTCTGCAAAACCACACGATATGCATGCAAATGGTGCTTTTGGCAGAACGCGCACGTGGATTTCTACCAAACGACGTGAAAAGCATGCCGATGCTGCTCTTTTTAGCACCCGCACATGGATTTGTGCCAAAACGCGTTTTAAGCATGCACATGCATCTTTTGGTAGACGCGGATGCCGTTTTCTGCAAAACCACACGATATGCATGCAAATGGTGCTTTTGGCAGAACGCGCACGTGGATTTCTACCAAACGACGTGAAAAGCATGCCGATGCTGCTCTTTTTAGCACCCGCACATGAATTTGTGCCAAAACGCGTTTTAAGCATGCACATGCATCTTTTGGTAGACGCGGACGCAGTTTTCTGCAAAACCACACGATGTGCATGCAAATGGTGCTTTTGGCAGAACGCGCACGTGGATTTCTACTAAACGACGTGAAAAGCATGCCGATGCTGCTCTTTTTAGCACCCGCACATGGATTTGTGCCAAAACGCGTTTTAAGCATGCACATGCATCTTTTGGTAGACGCGGACGCAGTTTTCTGAAAAACCACACGCTATGCATGCAAATGGTGCTTTTGGCAGAACGCGCACGTGGATTTCTACCAAACCACGTGAAAAGCATGCCGATGCTGCTCTTTTTAACACCCGCACATGGATTTGTGCCAAAACGCGTTTTAAGCATGCACATGCATCTTTTGGTAGACGCGGACGCAGTTTTATGCAAACCCACACGATATGCATGCAAATGGTGCTTTTGGCAGAACGCGCACGTGGATTTATACCAAACGACGTGAAAAGCATGCCGATGCTGCTCTTTTTAGCACCCGCACATGGATTTGTGCCAAAACGCGTTTTAAGCATGCACATCCATCTTTTGGTAGACCCGGACGCAGTTTTCTGCAAAACCACACGATATGCATGCAAATGGTGCTTTTGGCAGAACGCGCACGTGGATTTCTACCAAACGACGTGAAAAGCATGCCGATGCTGCTCTTTTTAGCACCCGCACATGGATTTGTGCCAAAACGCGTTTTAAGCATGCACATGCATCTTTTGGTAGACGCGGATGCCGTTTTCTGCGAAACCACACGATATGCATGCAAATGGTGCTTTTGGCAGAACGCGCACGTGGATTTCTACCAAACGACGTGAAAAGCATGCCGATGCTGCTCTTTTTAGCACCCGCACATGAATTTGTGCCAAAACGCGTTTTAAGCATGCACATGCATCTTTTGGTAGACGCGGACGCAGTTTTCTGCAAAACCACACGATATGCATGCAAATGGTGCTTTTGGCAGAACGCGCACGTGGATTTCTACCAAACGACGTGAAAAGCATGCCGATGCTGCTCTTTTTAGCACCCGCACATGGATTTGTGCCAAAACTCGTTTTAAGCACGCACATGCATCTTTTGGTAGACGCGGACGCAGTTTTCTGCAAAACCACAAGATATGCATGCAAATGGTGCTTTTGGCAGAACGCGCACGTGGATTTCTACCAAACGATGTGAAAAGCATGCCGATGCTGCTCTTTTTAGCACCCGCACATGGATTTGTGCCAAAACGCGTTTTAAGCATGCACATGCATCTTTTGGTAGACGCGGACGCAGTTTTCTGCAAAACCACACGATATGCATGCAAATTGTGCTTTTGGCAGAACGCGCACGTGGATTTCTACCAAACGACGTGAAAAGCATGCCGATGCTGCTCTTTTTAGCACCCGCACATGGATTTGTGCCAAAACGCGTTTTAAGCATGCACATGCATCTTTTGGTAGACGCGGACGCCGTTTTCTGCAAAACCACACGATATGCATGCAAATGGTGCTTTTGGCAGAACGCGCACGTGGATTTCTACCAAACGACGTGAAAAGCATGCCGATGCTGCTCTTTTTAGCACCCGCACATGGATTTGTGCCAAAACGCGTTTTAAGCATGCACATGCATCTTTTGGTAGACGCGGACGCAGTTTTCTGCAAAACCACACGATATGCATGCAAATGATGCTTTTGGCAGAACGCGCAAGTGGATTTCTACCAAACGACGTGAAAAGCATGCCGATGCTGCTCTTTTTAGCACCCGCACATGGATTTGTGCCAAAACGCGTTTTAAGCATGCACATGCATCTTTTGGTAGACGCGGACGCCGTTTTCTGCAAAACCACACGATATGCATGCAAATGGTGCTTTTGGCAGAACGCGCACGTGGATTTCTACCAAACGACGTGAAAAGCATGCCGATGCTGCTCTTTTTAGCACCCGCACATGGATTTGTGCCAAAACGCGTTTTAAGCATGCACATGCATCTTTTGGTAGACGCGGACGCAGTTTTCTGCAAAACCACACGATATGCATGCAAATGGTGCTTTTAGCAGAACGCGCACGTGGATTTCTACCAAACGACGTGAAAAGCATGCCGATGCTGCTCTTTTTAGCACCCGCACATGGATTTGTGCCAAAACGCGTTTTAAGCATGCACATGCATCTTTTGGTAGACGCGGACGCAGTTTTCTGCAAAACGACACGATATGCATACAAATGGTGCTTTTGGCAGAACGCGCACGTGGATTTCTACAAAACGACGTGAAAAGCATGCCGATGCTGCTCTTTTTAGCACCCGCACATGGATTTGTGCCAAAACGCGTTTTAAGCATGCACATGCATCTTTTGGTAGACGCGGACGCAGTTTTCTGCAAAACCACACGATATGCATGCGAATGGTGCTTTTGGCAGAACGCGCACGTGGATTTCTACCAAACGACGTGAAAAGCATGCCGATGCTGCTCTTTTTAGCACCCGCACAAGGATTTGTGCCAAAACGCATTTTAAGCATGCACATGCATCTTTTGGTAGACGCGGACGCAGTTTTCTGCAGAACCACACGATATGCATGCAAATGGTGCTTTTGGCAGAACGCTCGCGTGGATTTCTACCAAACGACGTGAAAAGCATGCCGATGCTGCTCTTTTTAGCACCCGAGCATGGATTTGTGCCAAAACGCGTTTAATCATGCACATGCATCTTTTGGTAGACGCGGACGCAGTTTTCTGCAAAACCACACGATATGCATGCAAATGGTGCTTTTGGCAGAACGCGCACGTGGATTTCTACCAAACGACGTGAAAAGCATGCCGATGCTACTCTTTTTAGCACCCGCACATGGATTTGTGCGAAAACGCGTTTTAAGCATGCACATGCATCTTTTGGTAGACGCGGATGCAGTTTTCTGCAAAACCACACAATATGCATGCAAATGGTGCTTTTGGGAGAACGCGCATGTGGATTTCTACCAAACGACGTGAAAAGCATGCCGATGCTGCTCTTTTTAGCACCCGCACATGGATTTGTGCCAAAACGCGTTTTAAGCATGCACATGCATCTTTTGGTAGACGCGGACGCAATTTTCTGCGAAACCACACGATATGCATGCAAATGGTGCTTTTGGCAGAACGCTCGCGTGGATTTCTACCAAACGACGTGAAAAGCATGCCGATGCTTCTCTTTTTAGCACCCGAGCATGGATTTGTGCCAAAACGCGTTTTAAGCATGCACATGCATTTTTTGGTAGACGCGGACGCAGTTTTCTGCAAAACCACACGATATGCATGCAAATGGTGCTTTTGGCTGAACGCGCACGTGGATTTCTACCAAACGACGTGAAAAGCATGCCGATGCTGCTCTTTTTAGCACCCGCACATGGATTTGTGCCAAAACGCGTTTTAAGCATGCACATGCATATTTTTGTAGACGCGGACGCAGTTTTCTGCAAAACCACACAATATGCATGCAAATGGTGCTTTTGGGAGAACGCGCACGTGGATTTCTACCAAACGACGTGAAAAGCATGCCGATGCTGCTCTTTTTAGCACCCGCACATGGATTTGTGCCAAAACGCGTTTTAAGCATGCACATGCATCTTTTGGTAGACGCGGACGCAGTTTTCTGAAAAACCACACGCTATGCATGCAAATGGTGCTTTTGGCAGAACGCGCACGTGGATTTCTACCAAACGACGTGAAAAGCATGCCGATGCTGCTCTTTTTAACACCCGCACATGGATTTGTGCCAAAACGCGTTTTAAGCATGCACATGCATCTTTTGGTAGACGCGGACGCAGTTTTATGCAAACCCACACGATATGCATGCAAATGGTGCTTTTGGCAGAACGCGCACGTGGATTTATACCAAACGACGTGAAAAGCATGCCGATGCTGCTATTTTTAGCACCCGCACATGGATTTGTGCCAAAACGCGTTTTAAGCACGCACATGCATCTTTTGGTAGACGCGGACGCAGTTTTCTGCAAAACCACAAGATATGCATGCAAATGGTACTTTTGGCAGAACGCGCACGTGGATTTCTACCAAACGACGTGAAAAGCATGCCGATGCTGCTCTTTTTAGCACCCGCACATGGATTTGTGCCAAAACGCGTTTTAAGCATGCACTTGCATCTTTTGGTAGACGCGGACGCAGTTTTCTGCAAAACCACACGATATGCATGCAAATGGTGCTTTTGGCAGAACGCGCACGTGGATTTCTACTAAACGACGTGAAAAGCATGCCGATGCTGCTCTTTTTAGCACCCGCTCATGGATTTGTGCCAAAACGCGTTTTAAGCACGCACATGCATCTTTTGGTGGACGCGGACGCAGTTTTCTGCAAAACCACAAGATATGCATGCAAATGGTGCTTTTGGCAGAACGCGCACGTGGATTTCTACCAAACGACGTGAAAAAGATGCCGATGCTGCTCTTTTTAGCACCCGCACATGGATTTGTGTCAAAACGCGTTTTAAGCATGCACATGCATCTTTTGGTAGACGCGGACGCCGTTTTCTGCAAAACCACACGATATGCATGCAAATGGTGCTTTTGGCAGAACGCGCACGTGGATTTCTACCAAACGACGTGAAAAGCATGCCGATGCTGCTCTTTTTAGCACCCGCACATGGATTTGTGCCAAAACGCGTTTTAAGCATGCACATGCATCTTTTGGTAGACGCGGACGCAGTTTTCTGCAAAACCACACGATATGCATGCAAATGGTGCTTTTGGCAGAACGCGCACGTGGATTTCTACCAAACGACGTGAAAAGCATGCCGATGCTGCTCTTTTTAGCACCCGCACATGGATTTGTGCCAAAATGCGTTTTAAGCATGCACATCCATATTTTGGTAGACGCGGACGCAGTTTTCTGCAAAACCACACGATATGCATGCAAATGGTGCTTTTGGCAGAACGCGCACGTGGATTTCTACCAAACGACGTGAAAAGCATGCCGATGCTGCTCTTTTTAGCACCCGCACATGGATTTGTGCCAAAACGCGTTTTAAGCATGCACATGCATCTTTTGGTAGACGCGGACGCAGTTTTCTGCAAAACCACACGATATGCATGCAAATGGTGCTTTTGGCAGAACGCGCACGTGGATTTCTACCAAACGACGTGAAAAGCATGCCGATGCTGCTCTTTTTAGCACCCGCACATGGATTTGTGCCAAAACGCGTTTTAAGCATGCACATGCATCTTTTGGTAGACGCGGACGCAGTTTTCTGGAAAACCACACGATATGCATGCGAATGGTGCTATTGGCAGAACGCGCACGTGGATTTCTTCCAAACGACGTGAAAAGCATGCCGATGCTGCTCTTATTAGCACCCACACATGGATTTGTGCCAAAACGCGTTTTAAGCATGCACATGCATCTTTTGGTAGACGCGGACGCAGTTTTCTGCAAAACCACACGATATGCATGCAAATGGTGCTTTTGGCAGAACGCGCACGTGGATTTCTACCAAACGACGTGAAAAACATGCCGATGCTGCTCTTTTTAGCACCCGCACATGGATTTGTGCCAAAACGCGTTTTAAGCATGCACATGCATCTTTTGGTAGACGCGGACGCAGTTTTCAGCAAAACCACACGATATGCATGCAAATGGTGCTTTTGGCAGAACGCGCACGTGGATTTCTACCAAACGACGTGAAAAGCATGCCGATGCTGCTCTTTTTAGCACCCGCACATGGATTTGTGCCAAAACGCGTTTTAAGCATGCACATGCATCTTTTGGTAGACGCGGACGCAGTTTTCTGCAAAACCACACGATATGCATGCAAATGGTGCTTTTGGCAGAACGCGCACGTGCATTTCTACCAAACGACGTGAAAAGCATGCCGATGCTGCTCTTTTTAGCACCCGCACATGGATTTGCGCCAAAACGCGTTTTAAGCATGCACATGCATCTTTTGGTAGACGCGGACGCAGTTTTCTGCAAAACCACACGATATGCATGCAAATGGTGCTTTTGGCAGAACGCGCACGTGGATTTCCACCAAACGACATGAAAAACATGCCGATGCTGCTCTTTTTAGCACCCGCACATGGATTTGTGCCAAAACGCGTTTTAAGCATGCACATGCATCTTTTGGTAGACGCGGACGCAGTTTTCTGAAAAACCACACGATATGCATGCAAATGGTGCTTTTGGCAGAACGCGCCCGTGGATTTCTACCAAACGACGTGAAAAGCATGCCGATGCTGCTCTTTTTAGCACCCGCACATGGATTTGTGCCAAAACGCGTTTTAAGCATGAACATGCATCTTTTGGTAGACGCGGACGCAGTTTTCTGCAAAACCACATGATATGCCTGCAAATGGTGCTTTTGGCAGAACGCGCACGTGGATTTCTAGCAAACGACGTGAAAAGCATGCCGATGCTGCTCTTTTTAGCACCCGCACATGGATTTGTGCCAAAACGTGTTGCAAGCATGCACATGCATCTTTTGGTAGACGCGGACGCAGTTTTCTGCAAAACCACACGATATGCATGCAGATGGTGCTTTTGGCAGAACGCGCACGTGGATTTCTACCAAACGACGTGAAAAGCATGCCGATGCTGCTCTTTTTAGCACCCGCACAAGGATTTGTGCCAAAACGCGTTTTAAGCATGCACATGCATCTTTTGGTAGACGCGGACGCAGTTTTCTGCAAAACCACACGATATGCAGGCAAATGGTGCTTTTGGCAGAACGCGCACGGGTATTTCTACCAAACGACGTGAAAAGCATGCCGATGTTGCTCTTTTAGCACCCGCACATGGATTTGTTCCAAAACGCGTTTTAAGCATGCACATGCATCTTTTGGTAGACGCGGACGCAGTTTTCTGCAAAACCACACGATATGCATGTAAATGGTGCTTTTGGCAGAACGCGCACGGGTATTTCTACCAAACGACGTGAAAAGCATGCCGATGCTGCTCTTTTTAGCACCCGCACATGGATTTGTGCCAAAACGCGTTTTAAGCATGCACATGCATCTTTTGGTAGACGCGGACGCAGTTTTCTGCAAAACCACACGATATGCATGCAAATGGTGCTTTTGGCAGAACGCGCACGTGGATTTCTACCAAACGACGTGAAAAGCATGCCGATGCTGCTCTTTTTAGCACCCGCACAAGGATTTGTGCCAAAACGCGTTTTAAGCATGCACATGCATCTTTTGGTAGACGCGGACGCAGTTTTCTGCAAAACCACACGATATGCATACAGATGGTGCTTTTGGCAGAACGCGCTCGTGGATATCTACCAAACGACGTGAAAAGCATGCCGATGCTGCTCTTTTTAGCACCCGCACAAGGATTTGTGCCAAAACGCGTTTTAAGCATGCACATGCATCTTTTGGTAGACGCGGACGCCGTTTTCTGCAAAACCACACGATATGCATGCAAATGGTGCTTTTGGCAGAACGCGCACGTGGATTTCTACCAAACGACGTGAAAAGCATGCCGATGCTGCTCTTTTTAGCACCCGCACATGGATTTGTGCCAAAACGCGTTTTAAGCACGCACATGCATCTTTTGGTAGACGCGGACGCAGTTTTCTGCAAAACCACAAGATATGCATGCAAATGGTGCTTTTGGCAGAACGCGCACGTGGATTTCTACCAAACGACGTGAAAAAGATGCCGATGCTGCTCTTTTTAGCACCCGCACATGGATTTGTGCCAAAACGCGTTTTAAGCATGCACATGCATCTTTTGGTAGACGCGGACGCAGTTTTCTGCAAAACCACACGATATGCATGCAAATGGTGCTTTTGGCAGAACGCACACGTGGAGTTCTACCAAACGACGTGAAAAGCATGCCGATGCTGCTCTTTTTAGCACCCGCACATGGATTTGTGCCAAAACGCGTTTTAAGCATGCACATCCATCTTTTTGTAGACGCGGACGCAGTTTTATGCAAACCCACACGATATGCATGCAAATGGTGCTTTTGGCAGAACGCGCACGTGGATTTCTACCAAACGACGTGAAAAGCATGCCGATGCTGCTCTTTTTAGCACCCGCACATGGATTTGTGCCAAAACGCGTTTTAAGCATGCACATGCATCTTTTGGTAGACGCGGACGCAGTTTTCTGCAAAACCACACGATATGCATGCAAATGGTGCTTTTGGCAGAACGCGCACGTGGATTTCTACCAAACGACGTGAAAAGCATGCCGATGCTGCTCTTTTTAGCACCCGCACATGGATTTGTGCCAAAACGCGTTTTAAGCATGCACATGCATCTTTTGGTAGACGCGGACGCAGTTTTCTGGAAAACCACACGATATGCATGCGAATGGTGCTTTTGGCAGAACGCGCACGTGGATTTCTAGCAAACGACGTGAAAAGCATGCCGATGCTGCTCTTTTTAGCACCCGCACATGGATTTGTGCCAAAACGCGTTTTAAGCATACTCATGCATCTTTTGGTAGACGCGGACGCAGTTTTCTGCAAAACCACACGATATGCATGCAAATGGTGCTTTTGGCCGAACGCGCACGTGGATTTCTACCAAACGACGTGAAAAGCATGCCGATGCTGCTCTTTTTAGCACCCGCACATGGATTTGTGCCAAAACGCGTTTTAAGCATGCACATGCACATGGTAGACGCGGACGCAGTTTTCTGCAAAACCACACGATATGCATGCAAATGGTGCTTTTGGCAGAACGCGCACGTGGATTTCTACCAAACGACGTGAAAAGCATGCCGATGCTGCTCTTTTTAGCACCCGCACATGGATTTGTGCCAAAACGCGTTTTAAGCATGCACATGCATCTTTTGGTAGACGCGGACGCCGTTTTCTGCAAAACCACACGATATGCATGCAAATGGTGCTTTTGGCAGAACGCGCACGTGGATTTCTACCAAACGACGTGAAAAGCATGCCGATGCTGCTCTTTTTAGCACCCGCACATGGATTTGTGCCAAAACGCGTTTTAAGCACGCACATGCATCTTTTGGTAGACGCGGACGCAGTTTTCTGCAAAACCACAAGATATGCATGCAAATGGTGCTTTTGGCAGAACGCGCACGTGGATTTCTACCAAACGACGTGAAAAAGATGCCGATGCTGCTCTTTTTAGCACCCGCACATGGATTTGTGCCAAAACGCGTTTTAAGCATGCACATGCATCTTTTGGTAGACGCGGACGCAGTTTTCTGCAAAACCACACGATATGCATGCAAATGGTGCTTTTGGCAGAACGCACACGTGGAGTTCTACCAAACGACGTGAAAAGCATGCCGATGCTGCTCTTTTTAGCACCCGCACATGGATTTGTGCCAAAACGCGTTTTAAGCATGCACATCCATCTTTTTGTAGACGCGGACGCAGTTTTATGCAAACCCACACGATATGCATGCAAATTGTGCTTTTGGCAGAACGCGCACGTGGATTTCTACCAAACGACGTGAAAAGCATGCCGATGCTGCTCTTTTTAGCACCCGCACATGGATTTGTGCCAAAACGCGTTTTAAGCATGCACATGCATCTTTTGGTAGACGCGCACGCAGTTTTCTGCAAAACCACACGATATGCATGCAAATGGTGCTTTTGGCAGAACGCGCACGTGGATTTCTACCAAACGACGTGAAAAGCATGCCGATGCTGCTCTTTTTAGCACCCGCACATGGATTTGTGCCAAAACGCGTTTTAAGCATGCACATGCATCTTTTGGTAGACGCGGACGCAGTTTTCTGGAAAACCACACGATATGCATGCGAATGGTGCTTTTGGCAGAACGCGCACGTGGATTTCTAGCAAACGACGTGAAAAGCATGCCGATGCTGCTCTTTTTAGCACCCGCACATGGATTTGTGCCAAAACGCGTTTTAAGCATACTCATGCATCTTTTGGTAGACGCGGACGCAGTTTTCTGCAAAAAAACACGATATGCATGCAAATGGTGCTTTTGGCAGAACGCGCACGTGGATTTCTACCAAACGACGTGAAAAGCATGCCGATGCTGCTCTTTTTAGCACCCGCACATGGATTTGTGCCAAAACGCGTTTTAAGCATGCACATGCATCTTTTGGTAGACGCGGACGCAGTTTTCTGCAAAACCACACGATATGCATGCAAATGGTGCTTTTGGCAGAACGCGCACGTGGATTTCTACCAAACGACGTGAAAAGCATGCCGATGCTGCTCTTTTTAGCACCCGCACATGGATTTGTGCCAAAACGCGTTTTAAGCATGCACATGCATCTTTTGGTAGACGCGGACGCAGTTTTCAGCAAAACCACACGATATGCATGCAAATGGTGCTTTTGGCAGAACGCGCACGTGGATTTCTACCAAACGACGTGAAAAGCATGCCGATGCTGCTCTTTTTAGCACCCGCACATGGATTTGTGCCAAAACGCGTTTTAAGCATGCACATGCACATGGTAGACGCGGACGCAGTTTTCTGCAAAACCACACGATATGCATGCAAATGGTGCTTTTGGCAGAACGCGCACGTGGATTTCTACCAAACGACGTGAAAAGCATGCCGATGCTGCTCTTTTTAGCACCCGCACATGGATTTGTGCCAAAACGCGTTTTAAGCATGCACATGCATCTTTTGGTAGACGCGGACGCCGTTTTCTGCAAAACCACACGATATGCATGCAAATGGTGCTTTTGGCAGAACGCGCACGTGGATTTCTACCAAACGACGTGAAAAGCATGCCGATGCTGCTCTTTTTAGCACCCGCACATGGATTTGTGCCAAAACGCGTTTTAAGCACGCACATGCATCTTTTGGTAGACGCGGACGCAGTTTTCTGCAAAACCGCACGATATGCATGCAAATGGTGCTTTTGGCAGAACGCGCACGTGGATTTCTACCAAACGACGTGAAAAAGATGCCGATGCTGCTCTTTTTAGCACCCGCACATGGATTTGTGCCAAAACGCGTTTTAAGCATGCACATGCATCTTTTGGTAGACGCGGACGCAGTTTTCTGCAAAACCACACGATATGCATGCAAATGGTGCTTTTGGCAGAACGCACACGTGGAGTTCTACCAAACGACGTGAAAAGCATGCCGATGCTGCTCTTTTTAGCACCCGCACATGGATTTGTGCCAAAACGCGTTTTAAGCATGCACATCCATCTTTTTGTAGACGCGGACGCAGTTTTATGCAAACCCACACGATATGCATGCAAATGGTGCTTTTGGCAGAACGCGCACGTGGATTTCTACCAAACGACGTGAAAAGCATGCCGATGCTGCTCTTTTTAGCACCCGCACATGGATTTGTGCCAAAACGCGTTTTAAGCATGCACATGCATCTTTTGGTAGACGCGGACGCAGTTTTCTGCAAAACCACACGATATGCATGCAAATGGTGCTTTTGGCAGAACGCGCACGTGGATTTCTACCAAACGACGTGAAAAGCATGCCGATGCTGCTCTTTTTAGCACCCGCACATGGATTTGTGCCAAAACGCGTTTTAAGCATGCACATGCATCTTTTGGTAGACGCGGACGCAGTTTTCTGGAAAACCACACGATATGCATGCGAATGGTGCTTTTGGCAGAACGCGCACGTGGATTTCTAGCAAACGACGTGAAAAGCATGCCGATGCTGCTCTTTTTAGCACCCGCACATGGATTTGTGCCAAAACGCGTTTTAAGCATACTCATGCATCTTTTGGTAGACGCGGACGCAGTTTTCTGCAAAACCACACGATATGCATGCAAATGGTGCTTTTGGCAGAACGCGCACGTGGATTTCTACCAAACGACGTGAAAAGCATGCCGATGCTGCTCTTTTTAGCACCCGCACATGGATTTGTGCCAAAACGCGTTTTAAGCATGCACATGCACATGGTAGACGCGGACGCAGTTTTCTGCAAAACCACACGATATGCATGCAAATGGTGCTTTTGGCAGAACGCGCACGTGGATTTCTACCAAACGACGTGAAAAGCATGCCGATGCTGCTCTTTTTAGCACCCGCACATGGATTTGTGCCAAAACGCGTTTTAAGCATGCACATGCATCTTTTGGTAGACGCGGACGCCGTTTTCTGCAAAACCACACGATATGCATGCAAATGGTGCTTTTGGCAGAACGCGCACGTGGATTTCTACCAAACGACGTGAAAAGCATGCCGATGCTGCTCTTTTTAGCACCCGCACATGGATTTGTGCCAAAACGCGTTTTAAGCATGCACATGCATCTTTTGGTAGACGCGGACGCAGTTTTCTGCAAAACCACACGATATGCATGCAAATGGTGCTTTTGGCAGAACGCGCACGTGGATTTCTACCAAACGACGTGAAAAGCATGCCGATGCTGCTCTTTTTAGCACCCGCACATGGATTTGTGCCAAAACGCGTTTTAAGCATGCACATGCATCTTTTGGTAGACGCGGACGCAGTTTTCTGGAAAACCACACGATATGCATGCGAATGGTGCTTTTGGCAGAACGCGCACGTGGATTTCTAGCAAACGACGTGAAAAGCATGCCGATGCTGCTCTTTTTAGCACCCGCACATGGATTTGTGCCAAAACGCGTTTTAAGCATACTCATGCATCTTTTGGTAGACGCGGACGCAGTTTTCTGCAAAACCACACGATATGCATGCAAATGGTGCTTTTGGCAGAACGCGCACGTGGATTTCTACCAAACGACGTGAAAAGCATGCCGATGCTGCTCTTTTTAGCACCCGCACATGGATTTGTGCCAAAACGCGTTTTAAGCATGCACATGCACATGGTAGACGCGGACGCAGTTTTCTGCAAAACCACACGATATGCATGCAAATGGTGCTTTTGGCAGAACGCGCACGTGGATTTCTACCAAACGACGTGAAAAGCATGCCGATGCTGCTCTTTTTAGCACCCGCACATGGATTTGTGCCAAAACGCGTTTTAAGCGTGCACATGCATCTTTTGGTAGACGCGGACGCCGTTTTCTGCAAAACCACACGATATGCATGCAAATGGTGCTTTTGGCAGAACGCGCACGTGGATTTCTACCAAACGACGTGAAAAGCATGCCGATGCTGCTCTTTTTAGCACCCGCACATGGATTTGTGCCAAAACGCGTTTTAAGCACGCACATGCATCTTTTGGTAGACGCGGACGCAGTTTTCTGCAAAACCACAAGATATGCATGCAAATGGTGCTTTTGGCAGAACGCGCACGTGGATTTCTACCAAACGACGTGAAAAAGATGCCGATGCTGCTCTTTTTAGCACCCGCACATGGATTTGTGCCAAAACGCGTTTTAAGCATGCACATGCATCTTTTGGTAGACGCGGACGCAGTTTTCTGCAAAACCACACGATATGCATGCAAATGGTGCTTTTGGCAGAACGCACACGTGGAGTTCTACCAAACGACGTGAAAAGCATGCCGATGCTGCTCTTTTTAGCACCCGCACATGGATTTGTGCCAAAACGCGTTTTAAGCATGCACATCCATCTTTTTGTAGACGCGGACGCAGTTTTATGCAAACCCACACGATATGCATGCAAATTGTGCTTTTGGCAGAACGCGCACGTGGATTTCTACCAAACGACGTGAAAAGCATGCCGATGCTGCTCTTTTTAGCACCCGCACATGGATTTGTGCCAAAACGCGTTTTAAGCATGCACATGCATCTTTTGGTAGACGCGGACGCAGTTTTCTGCAAAACCACACGATATGCATGCAAATGGTGCTTTTGGCAGAACGCGCACGTGGATTTCTACCAAACGACGTGAAAAGCATGCCGATGCTGCTCTTTTTAGCACCCGCACATGGATTTGTGCCAAAACGCGTTTTAAGCATGCACATGCATCTTTTGGTAGACGCGGACGCAGTTTTCTGGAAAACCACACGATATGCATGCGAATGGTGCTTTTGGCAGAACGCGCACGTGGATTTCTAGCAAACGACGTGAAAAGCATGCCGATGCTGCTCTTTTTAGCACCCGCACATGGATTTGTGCCAAAACGCGTTTTAAGCACACTCATGCATCTTTTGGTAGACGCGGACGCAGTTTTCTGCAAAAAAACACGATATGCATGCAAATGGTGCTTTTGGCAGAACGCGCACGTGGATTTCTACCAAACGACGTGAAAAGCATGCCGATGCTGCTCTTTTTAGCACCCGCACATGGATTTGTGCCAAAACGCGTTTTAAGCATGCACATGCATCTTTTGGTAGACGCGGACGCAGTTTTCTGCAAAACCACACGATATGCATGCAAATGGTGCTTTTGGCAGAACGCGCACGTGGATTTCTACCAAACGACGTGAAAAGCATGCCGATGCTGCTCTTTTTAGCACCCGCACATGGATTTGTGCCAAAACGCGTTTTAAGCATGCACATGCATCTTTTGGTAGACGCGGACGCAGTTTTCTGCAAAACCACACGATATGCATGCAAATGGTGCTTTTGGCAGAACGCGCACGTGGATTTCTACCAAACGACGTGAAAAGCATGCCGATGCTGCTCTTTTTAGCACCCGCACATGGATTTGTGCCAAAACGAGTTTTAAGCATGCACATGCATCTTTTGGTAGACGCAGACGCCGTTTTCTGCAAAACCACACGATATGCATGCAAATGGTGCTTTTGGCAGAACGCGCACGTGGATTTCTACCAAACGACGTGAAAAGCATGCCGATGCTGCTCTTTTTAGCACCCGCACATGGATTTGTGCCAAAACGCGTTTTAAGCACGCACATGCATCTTTTGGTAGACGCGGACGCAGTTTTCTGCAAAACCACAAGATATGCATGCAAATGGTGCTTTTGGCAGAACGCGCACGTGGATTTCTACCAAACGACGTGAAAAAGATGCCGATGCTGCTCTTTTTAGCACCCGCACATGGATTTGTGCCAAAACGCGTTTTAAGCATGCACATGCATCTTTTGGTAGACGCGGACGCAGTTTTCTGCAAAACCACACGATATGCATGCAAATGGTGCTTTTGGCAGAACGCACACGTGGAGTTCTACCAAACGACGTGAAAAGCATGCCGATGCTGCTCTTTTTAGCACCCGCACATGGATTTGTGCCAAAACGCGTTTTAAGCATGCACATCCATCTTTTTGTAGACGCGGACGCAGTTTTATGCAAACCCACACGATATGCATGCAAATGGTGCTTTTGGCAGAACGCGCACGTGGATTTCTACCAAACGACGTGAAAAGCATGCCGATGCTGCTCTTTTTAGCACCCGCACATGGATTTGTGCCAAAACGCGTTTTAAGCATGCACATGCATCTTTTGGTAGACGCGGATGCAGTTTTCTGCAAAACCACACGATATGCATGCAAATGGTGCTTTTGGCAGAACGCGCACGTGGATTTCTACCAAACGACGTGAAAAGCATGCCGATGCTGCTCTTTTTAGCACCCGCACATGGATTTGTGCCAAAACGCGTTTTAAGCATGCACATGCATCTTTTGGTAGACGCGGACGCAGTTTTCTGGAAAACCACACGATATGCATGCGAATGGTGCTTTTGGCAGAACGCGCACGTGGATTTCTAGCAAACGACGTGAAAAGCATGCCGATGCTGCTCTTTTTAGCACCCGCACATGGATTTGTGCCAAAACGCGTTTTAAGCATACTCATGCATCTTTTGGTAGACGCGGACGCAGTTTTCTGCAAAACCACACGATATGCATGCAAATGGTGCTTTTGGCAGAACGCGCACGTGGATTTCTACCAAACGACGTGAAAAGCATGCCGATGCTGCTCTTTTTAGCACCCGCACATGGATTTGTGCCAAAACGCGTTTTAAGCATACACATGCACATGGTAGACGCGGACGCAGTTTTCTGCAAAACCACACGATATGCATGCAAATGGTGCTTTTGGCAGAACGCGCACGTGGATTTCTACCAAATGACGTGAAAAGCATGCCGATGCTGCTCTTTTTAGCACCCGCACATGGATTTGTGCCAAAACGCGTTTTAAGCATGCACATGCATCTTTTGGTAGACGCGGACGCCGTTTTCTGCAAAACCACACGATATGCATGCAAATGGTGCTTTTGGCAGAACGCGCACGTGGATTTCTACCAAACGACGTGAAAAGCATGCCGATGCTGCTCTTTTTAGCACCCGCACATGGATTTGTGCCAAAACGCGTTTTAAGCACGCACATGCATCTTTTGGTAGACGCGGACGCAGTTTTCTGCAAAACCACAAGATATGCATGCAAATGGTGCTTTTGGCAGAACGCGCACGTGGATTTCTTCCAAACGACGTGAAAAAGATGCCGATGCTGCTCTTTTTAGCACCCGCACATGGATTTGTGCCAAAACGCGTTTTAAGCATGCACATGCATCTTTTGGTAGACGCGGACGCAGTTTTCTGCAAAACCACACGATATGCATGCAAATGGTGCTTTTGGCAGAACGCACACGTGGAGTTCTACCAAACGACGTGAAAAGCATGCCGATGCTGCTCTTTTTAGCACCCGCACATGGATTTGTGCCAAAACGCGTTTTAAGCATGCACATCCATCTTTTTGTAGACGCGGACGCAGTTTTATGCAAACCCACACGATATGGATGCAAATGGTGCTTTTGGCAGAACGCGCACGTGGATTTCTACCAAACGACGTGAAAAGCATGCCGATGCTGCTCTTTTTAGCACCCGCACATGGATTTGTGCCAAAACGCGTTTTAAGCATGCACATGCATCTTTTGGTAGACGCGGACGCAGTTTTCTGCAAAACCACACGATATGCATGCAAATGGTGCTTTTGGCAGAACGCGCACGTGGATTTCTACCAAACGACGTGAAAAGCATGCCGATGCTGCTCTTTTTAGCACCCGCACATGGATTTGTGCCAAAACGCGTTTTAAGCATGCACATGCATCTTTTGGTAGACGCGGACGCAGTTTTCTGGAAAACCACACGATATGCATGCGAATGGTGCTTTTGGCAGAACGCGCACGTGGATTTCTAGCAAACGACGTGAAAAGCATGCCGATGCTGCTCTTTTTAGCACCCGCACATGGATTTGTGCCAAAACGCGTTTTAAGCATACTCATGCATCTTTTGGTAGACGCGGACGCAGTTTTCTGCAAAAAAACACGATATGCATGCAAATGGTGCTTTTGGCAGAACGCGCACGTGGATTTCTACCAAACGACGTGAAAAGCATGCCGATGCTGCTCTTTTTAGCACCCGCACATGGATTTGTGCCAAAACGCGTTTTAAGCATGCACATGCATCTTTTGGTAGACGCGGACGCAGTTTTCTGCAAAACCACACGATATGCATGCAAATGGTGCTTTTGGCAGAACGCGCACGTGGATTTCTACCAAACGACGTGAAAAGCATGCCGATGCTGCTCTTTTTAGCACCCGCACATGGATTTGTGCCAAAACGAGTTTTAAGCATGCACATGCATCTTTTGGTAGACGCAGACGCCGTTTTCTGCAAAACCACACGATATGCATGCAAATGGTGCTTTTGGCAGAACGCGCACGTGGATTTCTACCAAACGACGTGAAAAGCATGCCGATGCTGCTCTTTTTAGCACCCGCACATGGATTTGTGCCAAAACGCGTTTTAAGCACGCACATGCATCTTTTGGTAGACGCGGACGCAGTTTTCTGCAAAACCACAAGATATGCATGCAAATGGTGCTTTTGGCAGAACGCGCACGTGGATTTCTACCAAACGACGTGAAAAAGATGCCGATGCTGCTCTTTTTAGCACCCGCACATGGATTTGTGCCAAAACGCGTTTTAAGCATGCACATGCATCTTTTGGTAGACGCGGACGCAGTTTTCTGCAAAACCACACGATATGCATGCAAATGGTGCTTTTGGCAGAACGCACACGTGGAGTTCTACCAAACGACGTGAAAAGCATGCCGATGCTGCTCTTTTTAGCACCCGCACATGGATTTGTGCCAAAACGCGTTTTAAGCATGCACATCCATCTTTTTGTAGACGCGGACGCAGTTTTATGCAAACCCACACGATATGCATGCAAATGGTGCTTTTGGCAGAACGCGCACGTGGATTTCTACCAAACGACGTGAAAAGCATGCCGATGCTGCTCTTTTTAGCACCCGCACATGGATTTGTGCCAAAACGCGTTTTAAGCATGCACATGCATCTTTTGGTAGACGCGGATGCAGTTTTCTGCAAAACCACACGATATGCATGCAAATGGTGCTTTTGGCAGAACGCGCACGTGGATTTCTACCAAACGACGTGAAAAGCATGCCGATGCTGCTCTTTTTAGCACCCGCACATGGATTTGTGCCAAAACGCGTTTTAAGCATGCACATGCATCTTTTGGTAGACGCGGACGCAGTTTTCTGGAAAACCACACGATATGCATGCGAATGGTGCTTTTGGCAGAACGCGCACGTGGATTTCTAGCAAACGACGTGAAAAGCATGCCGATGCTGCTCTTTTTAGCACCCGCACATGGATTTGTGCCAAAACGCGTTTTAAGCATACTCATGCATCTTTTGGTAGACGCGGACGCAGTTTTCTGCAAAACCACACGATATGCATGCAAATGGTGCTTTTGGCAGAACGCGCACGTGGATTTCTACCAAACGACGTGAAAAGCATGCCGATGCTGCTCTTTTTAGCACCCGCACATGGATTTGTGCCAAAACGCGTTTTAAGCATACACATGCACATGGTAGACGCGGACGCAGTTTTCTGCAAAACCACACGATATGCATGCAAATGGTGCTTTTGGCAGAACGCGCACGTGGATTTCTACCAAATGACGTGAAAAGCATGCCGATGCTGCTCTTTTTAGCACCCGCACATGGATTTGTGC
Organism: Dermacentor variabilis; assembly: GCF_050947875.1. Classification (NCBI taxonomy): domain Eukaryota; kingdom Metazoa; phylum Arthropoda; class Arachnida; order Ixodida; family Ixodidae; genus Dermacentor; species Dermacentor variabilis. Next base: position 50,929 of record NW_027460400.1, on the reverse strand, counting down.
CAAAACGCGTTTTAAGCATGCACATGCATCTTTTGGTAGACGCGGACGCCGTTTTCTGCAAAACCACACGATATGCATGCAAATGGTGCTTTTGGCAGAACGCGCACGTGGATTTCTACCAAACGACGTGAAAAGCATGCCGATGCTGCTCTTTTTAGCACCCGCACATGGATTTGTGCCAAAACGCGTTTTAAGCACGCACATGCATCTTTTGGTAGACGCGGACGCAGTTTTCTGCAAAACCACAAGATATGCATGCAAATGGTGCTTTTGGCAGAACGCGCACGTGGATTTCTTCCAAACGACGTGAAAAAGATGCCGATGCTGCTCTTTTTAGCACCCGCACATGGATTTGTGCCAAAACGCGTTTTAAGCATGCACATGCATCTTTTGGTAGACGCGGACGCAGTTTTCTGCAAAACCACACGATATGCATGCAAATGGTGCTTTTGGCAGAACGCACACGTGGAGTTCTACCAAACGACGTGAAAAGCATGCCGATGCTGCTCTTTTTAGCACCCGCACATGGATTTGTGCCAAAACGCGTTTTAAGCATGCACATCCATCTTTTGTAGACGCGGACGCAGTTTTATGCAAACCCACACGATATGGATGCAAATGGTGCTTTTGGCAGAACGCGCACGTGGATTTCTACCAAACGACGTGAAAAGCATGCCGATGCTGCTCTTTTTAGCACCCGCACATGGATTTGTGCCAAAACGCGTTTTAAGCATGCACATGCATCTTTTGGTAGACGCGGACGCAGTTTTCTGCAAAACCACACGATATGCATGCAAATGGTGCTTTTGGCAGAACGCGCACGTGGATTTCTACCAAACGACGTGAAAAGCATGCCGATGCTGCTCTTTTTAGCACCCGCACATGGATTTGTGCCAAAACGCGTTTTAAGCATGCACATGCATCTTTTGGTAGACGCGGACGCAGTTTTCTGGAAAACCACACGATATGCATGCGAATGGTGCTTTTGGCAGAACGCGCACGTGGATTTCTAGCAAACGACGTGAAAAGCATGCCGATGCTGCTCTTTTTAGCACCCGCACATGGATTTGTGCCAAAACGCGTTTTAAGCATACTCATGCATCTTTTGGTAGACGCGGACGCAGTTTTCTGCAAAAAAACACGATATGCATGCAAATGGTGCTTTTGGCAGAACGCGCACGTGGATTTCTACCAAACGACGTGAAAAGCATGCCGATGCTGCTCTTTTTAGCACCCGCACATGGATTTGTGCCAAAACGCGTTTTAAGCATGCACATGCACATGGTAGACGCGGACGCAGTTTTCTGCAAAACCACACGATATGCATGCAAATGGTGCGTTTGGCAGAACGCGCACGTGGATTTCTACCAAACGACGTGAAAAGCATGCCGATGCTGCTCTTTTTAGCACCCGCACATGGATTTGTGCCAAAACGCGTTTTAAGCATGCACATGCATCTTTTGGTAGACGCGGACGCCGTTTTCTGCAAAACCACATTATATGCATGCAAATGGTGCTTTTGGCAGAACGCGCACGTGGATTTCTACCAAACGACGTGAAAAGCATGCCGATGCTGCTCTTTTTAGCACCCGCACATGGATTTGTGCCAAAACGCGTTTTAAGCATGCACATGCATCTTTTGGTAGACGCGGACGCAGTTTTCTGCAAAACCACACGATATGCATGCAAATGGTGCTTTTGGCAGAACGCGCACGTGGATTTCTACCAAACGACGCGAAAAGCATGCCGATGCTGCTCTTTTTAGCACCCGCACATGGATTTGTGCCAAAACGCGTTTTAAGCATCCACATGCATCTTTTGGTAGACGCGGACGCAGTTTTCTGCAAAACCACACGATATGCATGCAAATGGTGCTTTTCGCAGAACGCGCACGTGGATTTCTACCAAACGACGTGAAAAGCATGCCGATGCTGCTCTTTTTAGCACCCGCACATGGATTTGTGCCAAAACGCGTTTTAAGCATGCACATGCATCTTTTGGTAGACGCGGACGCAGTTTTCTGCAAAACCACATGATATGCATGCAAATGGTGCTTTTGGCAGAACGCGCACGTGGATTTCTACCAAACGACGTGAAAAGCATGCCGATGCTGCTCTTTCTGGCACCCGCACATGGATTTGTGCCAAAACGCGTTTTAAGCACGCACATGCATCTTTTGGTAGACGCGGACGCAGTTTTCTGCAAAACCACAAGATATGCATGCAAATGGTGCTTTTGGCAGAACGCGCACGTGGATTTCTACCAAACGACGTGAAAAAGATGCCGATGCTGCTCTTTTTAGCACCCGCACATGGATTTGTGCCAAAACGCGTTTTAAGCATGCACATGCATCTTTTGGTAGACGCGGACGCCGTTTTCAGCAAAACCACACGATATGCATGCAAATGGTGCTTTTGGCAGAACGCGCACGTGGATTTCTACCAAACGACGTGAAAAGCATGCCGATGATGCTCTTTTTAGCACCCGCACATGGATTTGTGCCAAAACGCGTTTTAAGCATGCACATGCATCTTTTGATAGACGCCGACGCAGTTTTCTGCAAAACCACACAATATGCAAGCAAATGGTGCTTTTGGCAGAACGCGCACGTGGATTTCTACCAAACGACGTGAAAAGCATGCCGATGCTGCTCTTTTTAGCACGCGCACATGGATTTGGGCCAAAACGCGTTTTAAGCATCCACATGCATCTTTTGGTAGACGCGGACGCAGTTTTCTGCAAAACCACAAGATATGCATGCAAATGGTGCTTTTGGCAGAACGCGCACGTGGATTTCTACCAAACGACGTGAAAAAGATACCGATGCTGCTCTTTTTAGCACCCGCACATGGATTTGTGCCAAAACGCGTTTTAAGCATGCACATGCATCTTTTGGTAGACGCGGACGCCGTTTTCTGCAAAACCACACGATATGCATGCAAATGGTGCTTTTGGCAGAACGCGCACGTGGATTTCTACCAAACGACGTGAAAAGCATGCCGATGCTGCTCTTTTTAGCACCCGCACATGGATTTGTGCCAAAACGCGTTTTAAGCATGCACATGCATCTTTTGGTAGACGCGGACGCAGTTTTCTGCAAAACCACACAATATGCATGCAAATGGTGCTTTTGGCAGAACGCGCACGTGGATTTCTACCAAACGACGTGAAAAGCATGCCGATGATGCTCTTTTTAGCACCCGCACATGGATTTGTGCCAAAACGCGTTTTAAGCATGCACATGCATCTTTTGATAGACGCGGACGCAGTTTTCTGCAAAACCACACGATATGCATGCAAATGGTGCTTTTGGCAGAACGCGCACGTGGATTTCTACCAAACGACGTGAAAAGCATGCCGATGATGCTCTTTTTAGCACCCGCACATGGATTTGTGCCAAAACGCGTTTTAAGCATGCACATGCATCTTTTGATAGACGCGGACGCAGTTTTCTGCAAAACCACACAATATGCAAGCAAATGGTGCTTTTGGCAGAACGCGCACGTGGATTTCTACCAAACGACGTGAAAAGCATGCCGATGCTGCTCTTTTTAGCACCCGCACATGGATTTGTGCCAAAACGCGTTTTAAGCATCCACATGCATCTTTTGGTAGACGCGGACGCAGTTTTCTGCAAAACCACACGATATGCATGCAAATGGTGCTTTTCGCAGAACGCGCACGTGGATTTCTACCAAACGACGTGAAAAGCATGGCGATGCTGCTCTTTTTAGCACCCGCACATGGATTTGTGCCAAAACGCGTTTTAAGCATGCACATGCATCTTTTGGTAGACGCGGACGCAGTTTTCTGCAAAACCACACGATATGCATGCAAATGGTGCTTTTGGCAGAACGCGCACGTGGATTTCTACCAAACGACGTGAAAAGCATGCCGATGCTGCTCTTTTTGGCACCCGCACATGGATTTGTGCCAAAACGCGTTTTAAGCATGCACATGCATCTTTTGGTAGACGCGGACGCAGTTTTCTGCAAAACCACACGATATGCATGCAAATGGTGCTTTTGGCAGAACGCGCACGTGGATTTCTACCAAACGACGTGAAAAGCATGCCGATGATGCTCTCTTTAGCACCCACACATGGATTTGTGCCAAAACGCGTTTTAAGCATGCACATGCATCTTTTGATAGACGCGGACGCAGTTTTCTGCAAAACCACACAATATGCAAGCAAATGGTGCTTTTGGCAGAACGCGCACGTGGATTTCTACCAAACGACGTGAAAAGCATGCCGATGCTGCTCTTTTTAGCACCCACACATGGATTTGCGCCAAAACGCGTTTTAAGCATCCACATGCATCTTTTGGTAGACGCGGACGCAGTTTTCTGCAAAACCACACGATATGCATGCAAATGGTGCTTTTCGCAGAACGCGCACGTGGATTTCTACCAAACGACGTGAAAAGCATGCCGATGCTGCTCTTTTTAGCACCCGCACATGGATTTGTGCCAAAACGCGTTTTAAGCATGCACATGCATCTTTTGGTAGACGCGGACGCAGTTTTCTGCAAAACCACACGATATGCATGCAAATGGTGCTTTTGGCAGAACGCGCACGTGGATTTCTACCAAACGACGTGAAAAGCATGCCGATGCTGCTCTTTCTGGCACCCGCACATGGATTTGTGCCAAAACGCGTTTTAAGCACGCACATGCATCTTTTGGTAGACGCGGACGCAGTTTTCTGCAAAACCACAAGATATGCATGCAAATAGTGCTTTTGGCAGAACGCGCACGTGGATTTCTACCAAACGACGTGAAAAGCATGCCGATGATGCTCTTTTTAGCACCCGCACATGGATTTGTGCCAAAACGCGTTTTAAGCATGCACATGCATCTTTTGATAGACGCGGACGCAGTTTTTCTGCAAAACCACACAATATGCAAGCAAATGGTGCTTTTGGCAGAACGCGCACGTGGATTTCTACCAAACGACGTGAAAAGCATGCCGATGCTGCTCTTTTTAGCACCCGCACATGGATTTGTGCCAAAACGCGTTTTAAGCATCCACATGCATCTTTTGGTAGACGCGGACGCAGTTTTCTGCAAAACCACACGATATGCATGCAAATGGTGCTTTTCGCAGAACGCGCACGTGGATTTCTACCAAACGACGTGAAAAGCATGCCGATGCTGCTCTTTTTAGCACCCGCACATGGATTTGTGCCAAAACGCGTTTTAAGCATGCACATGCATCTTTTGGTAGACGCGGACGCAGTTTTCTGCAAAACCACACGATATGCATGCAAATGGTGCTTTTGGCAGAACGCGCACGTGGATTTCTACCAAACGACGTGAAAAGCATGCCGATGCTGCTCTTTCTGGCACCCGCACATGGATTTGTGCCAAAACGCGTTTTAAGCACGCACATGCATCTTTTGGTAGACGCGGACGCAGTTTTCTGCAAAACCACAAGATATGCATGCAAATGGTGCTTTTGGCAGAACGCGCACGTGGATTTCTACCGAACGACGTGAAAAAGATGCCGATGCTGCTCTTTTTAGCACCCGCACATGGATTTGTGCCAAAACGCGTTTTAAGCATGCACATGCATCTTTTGGTAGACGCGGACGCCGTTTTCAGCAAAACCACATGATATGCATGCAAATGGTGCTTTTGGCAGAACGCGCACGTGGATTTCTACCAAACGACGTGAAAAGCATGCCGATGATGCTCTTTTTAGCACCCGCACATGGATTTGTGCCAAAACGCGTTTTAAGCATGCACATGCATCTTTTGATAGACGCGGACGCAGTTTTCTGCAAAACCACACAATATGCAAGCAAATGGTGCTTTTGGCAGAACGCGCACGTGGATTTCTACCAAACGACGTGAAAAGCATGCCGATGCTGCTCTTTTTAGCACGCGCACATGGATTTGGGCCAAAACGCGTTTTAAGCATCCACATGCATCTTTTGGTAGACGCGGACGCAGTTTTCTGCAAAACCACACGATATGCATGCAAATGGTGCTTTTCGCAGAACGCGCACGTGGATTTCTACCAAACGACGTGAAAAGCATGCCGATGCTGCTCTTTTTAGCACCCGCACATGGATTTGTGCCAAAACGCGTTTTAAGCATGCACATGCATCTTTTGGTAGACGCGGACGCAGTTTTCTGCAAAACCACACGATATGCATGCAAATGGTGCTTTTGGCAGAACGCGCACGTGGATTTCTACCAAACGACGTGAAAAGCATGCCGATACTGCTCTTTTTGGCACCCGCACATGGATTTGTGCCAAAACGCGTTTTAAGCATGCACATGCATCTTTTGGTAGACGCGGACGCAGTTTTCTGCAAAACCACACGATATGCATGCAAATGGTGCTTTTGGCAGAACGCGCACGTGGATTTCTACCAAACGACGTGAAAAGCATGCCGATGATGCTCTTTTTAGCACCCGCACATGGATTTGTGCCAAAACGCGTTTTAAGCATGCACATGCATCTTTTGATAGACGCGGACGCAGTTTTCTGCAAAACCACACAATATGCAAGCAAATGGTGCTTTTGGCAGAACGCGCACGTGGATTTCTACCAAACGACGTGAAAAGCATGCCGATGCTGCTCTTTTTAGCACCCGCACATGGATTTGTGCCAAAACGCGTTTTAAGCATCCACATGCATCTTTTGGTAGACGCGGACGCAGTTTTCTGCAAAACCACACGATATGCATGCAAATGGTGCTTTTCGCAGAACGCGCACGTGGATTTCTACCAAACGACGTGAAAAGCATGCCGATGCTGCTCTTTTTAGCACCCGCACATGGATTTGTGCCAAAACGCGTTTTAAGCATGCACATGCATCTTTTGGTAGACGCGGACGCAGTTTTCTGCAAAACCACACGATATGCATGCAAATGGTGCTTTTGGCAGAACGCGCACGTGGATTTCTACCAAACGACGTGAAAAGCATGCCGATGCTGCTCTTTCTGGCACCCGCACATGGATTTGTGCCAAAACGCGTTTTAAGCACGCACATGCATCTTTTGGTAGACGCGGACGCAGTTTTCTGCAAAACCACAAGATATGCATGCAAATGGTGCTTTTGGCAGAACGCGCACGTGGATTTCTACCAAACGACGTGAAAAAGATGCCGATGCTGCTCTTTTTAGCACCCGCACATGGATTTGTGCCAAAACGCGTTTTAAGCATGCACATGCATCTTTTGGTAGACGCGGACGCAGTTTTCTGCAAAACCACACGATATGCATGCAAATGGTGCTTTTGGCAGAACGCGCACGTGGATTTCTACCAAACGACGTGAAAAGCATGCCGATGCTGCTCTTTCTGGCACCCGCACATGGATTTGTGCCAAAACGCGTTTTAAGCACGCACATGCATCTTTTGGTAGACGCGGACGCAGTTTTCTGCAAAACCACAAGATATGCATGCAAATGGTGCTTTTGGCAGAACGCGCACGTGGATTTCTACCGAACGACGTGAAAAAGATGCCGATGCTGCTCTTTTTAGCACCCGCACATGGATTTGTGCCAAAACGCGTTTTAAGCATGCACATGCATCTTTTGGTAGACGCGGACGCCGTTTTCAGCAAAACCACACGATATGCATGCAAATGGTGCTTTTGGCAGAACGCGCACGTGGATTTCTACCAAACGACGTGAAAAGCATGCCGATGATGCTCTTTTTAGCACCCGCACATGGATTTGTGCCAAAACGCGTTTTAAGCATGCACATGCATCTTTTGATAGACGCGGACGCAGTTTTCTGCAAAACCACACAATATGCAAGCAAATGGTGCTTTTGGCAGAACGCGCACGTGGATTTCTACCAAACGACGTGAAAAGCATGCCGATGCTGCTCTTTTTAGCACGCGCACATGGATTTGGGCCAAAACGCGTTTTAAGCATCCACATGCATCTTTTGGTAGACGCGGACGCAGTTTTCTGCAAAACCACACGATATGCATGCAAATGGTGCTTTTGGCAGAACGCGCACGTGGATTTCTACCAAACGACGTGAAAAGCATGCCGATGCTGCTCTTTCTGGCACCCGCACATGGATTTGTGCCAAAACGCGTTTTAAGCACGCACATGCATCTTTTGGTAGACGCGGACGCAGTTTTCTGCAAAACCACAAGATATGCATGCAAATGGTGCTTTTGGCAGAACGCGCACGTGGATTTCTACCAAACGACGTGAAAAAGATGCCGATGCTGCTCTTTTTAGCACCCGCACATGGATTTGTGCCAAAACGCGTTTTAAGCATGCACAGGCATCTTTTGGTAGACGCGGACGCCGTTTTCAGCAAAACCACACGATATGCATGCAAATGGTGCTTTTGGCAGAACGCGCACGTGGATTTCTACCAAACGACGTGAAAAGCATGCCGATGCTGCTCTTTTTAGCACGCGCACATGGATTTGGGCCAAAACGCGTTTTAAGCATCCACATGCATCTTTTGGTAGACGCGGACGCAGTTTTCTGCAAAACCACAAGATATGCATGCAAATGGTGCTTTTGGCAGAACGCGCACGTGGATTTCTACCAAACGACGTGAAAAAGATGCCGATGCTGATCTTTTTAGCACCCGCACATGGATTTGTGCCAAAACGCGTTTTAAGCATGCACATGCATCTTTTGGTAGACGCGGACGCCGTTTTCTGCAAAACCACACGATATGCATGCAAATGGTGCTTTTGGCAGAACGCGCACGTGGATTTCTACCAAACGACGTGAAAAGCATGCCGATGCTGCTCTTTTTAGCACCCGCACATGGATTTGTGCCAAAACGCGTTTTAAGCATGCACATGCATCTTTTGGTAGACGCGGACGCCGTTTTCAGCAAAACCACACGATATGCATGCAAATGGTGCTTTTGGCAGAACGCGCACGTGGATTTCTACCAAACGACGTGAAAAGCATGCCGATGATGCTCTTTTTAGCACCCGCACATGGATTTGTGCCAAAACGCGTTTTAAGCATGCACATGCATCTTTTGATAGACGCGGACGCAGTTTTCTGCAAAACCACACAATATGCAAGCAAATGGTGCTTTTGGCAGAACGCGCACGTGGATTTCTACCAAACGACGTGAAAAGCATGCCGATGCTGCTCTTTTTAGCACGCGCACATGGATTTGGGCCAAAACGCGTTTTAAGCATCCACATGCATCTTTTGGTAGACGCGGACGCAGATTTCTGCAAAACCACACGATATGCATGCAAATGGTGCTTTTGGCAGAACGCGCACGTGGATTTCTACCAAACGACGTGAAAAAGATGCCGATGCTGCTCTTTTTAGCACCCGCACATGGATTTGTGCCAAAACGCGTTTTAAGCATGCACATGCATCTTTTGGTAGACGCGGACGCAGTTTTCTGCAAAACCACACAATATGCAAGCAAATGGTGCTTTTGGCAGAACGCGCACGTGGATTTCTACCAAACGACGTGAAAAGCATGCCGATGCTGCTCTTTTTAGCACCCGCACATGGATTTGTGCCAAAACGCGTTTTAAGCATCCACATGCATCTTTTGGTAGACGCGGACGCAGTTTTCTGCAAAACCACACGATATGCATGCAAATGGTGCTTTTGGCAGAACGCTCGCGTGGATTTCTACCAAACGACGTGAAAAGCATGCCGATGCTGCTCTTTTTAGCACCCGAGCATGGATTTGTGCCAAAACGCGTTTTAATCATGCACATGCATCTTTTGGTAGACGCGGACGCAGTTTTCTGCAAAACCACACGATATGCTTGCAAATGGTGCTTTGGGCAGAACGCGCACGTGGATTTCTACCAAACGACGTGAAAAGCATGCCGATGCTACTCTTTTTAGCACCCGCACATGGATTTGTGCGAAAACGCGTTTTAAGCATGCACATGCATCTTTTGGTAGACGCGGATGCAGTTTTCTGCAAAACCACACAATATGCATGCAAATGGTGCTTTTGGGAGAACGCGCACGTGGATTTCTACCAAACGACGTGAAAAGCATGCCGATGCTCCTCTTTTTAGCACCCGCACATGGATTTGTGCCAAAACGCGTTTTAAGCATGCACATGCATCTTTTGGTAGACGCGGACGCAATTTTCTGCAAAACCACACGATATGCATGCAAATGGTGCTTTTGGCAGAACGCTCGCGTGGATTTCTACCAAACGACGTGAAAAGCATGCCGATGCTGCTCTTTTTAGCACCCGAGCATGGATTTGTGCCAAAACGCGTTTTAAGCATGCACATGCATCTTTTGGTAGACGCGGACGCAGTTTTCTGCAAAACCACACGATATGCATGCAAATGGTGCTTTTGGCAGAACGCGCACGTGGATTTCTACCAAACGACGTGAAAAGCATGCCGATGCTACTCTTTTAGCACCCACACATGGATTTGTGCGAAAACGCGTTTTAAGCATGCACATGCATCTTTTGGTAGACGCGGATGCAGTTTTCTGCAAAACCACACAATATGCATGCAAATGGTGCTTTTGGGAGAACGCGCACGTGGATTTCTACCAAACGACGTGAAAAGCATGCCGATGCTGCTCTTTTTAGCACCCGCACATGGATTTGTGCCAAAACGCGTTTTAAGCATGCACATGCATCTTTTGGTAGACGCGGACGCAGTTTTCTGCAAAACCATACGATATGCATGCAAATGGAGCTTTTGGCAGAACGCGCACGTGGATTTCTACCAAACGACGTGAAAAGCATGCCGATGCTGCTCTTTTTAGCACCCGCACATGGATTTGTGCCAAAACGCGTTTTAAGCATGCACATGCATCTTTTGGTAGACGCGGATTCCGTTTTCTGCAAAACCACACGATATGCATGCAAATGGTGCTTTTGGCAGAACGCGCACGTGGATTTCTACCAAACGACGTGAAAAGCATGCCGATGATGCTCTTTTTAGCACCCGCACATGGATTTGTGCCAAAACGCGTTTTAAGCATGCACATGCATCTTTTGATAGACGCGGACGCAGTTTTCTGCAAAACCACACAATATGCAAGCAAATGGTGCTTTTGGCAGAACGCGCACGTGGATTTCTACCAAACGACGTGAAAAGCATGCCGATGCTGCTCTTTTTAGCACGCGCACATGGATTTGGGCCAAAACGCGTTTTAAGCATCCACATGCATCTTTTGGTAGACGCGGACGCAGATTTCTGCAAAACCACACGATATGCATGCAAATGGTGCTTTTGGCAGAACGCGCACGTGGATTTCTACCAAACGACGTGAAAAAGATGCCGATGCTGCTCTTTTTAGCACCCGCACATGGATTTGTGCCAAAACGCGTTTTAAGCATGCACATGCATCTTTTGGTAGACGCGGACGCAGTTTTCTGCAAAACCACACAATATGCAAGCAAATGGTGCTTTTGGCAGAACGCGCACGTGGATTTCTACCAAACGACGTGAAAAGCATGCCGATGCTGCTCTTTTTAGCACCCGCACATGGATTTGTGCCAAAACGCGTTTTAAGCATCCACATGCATCTTTTGGTAGACGCGGACGCAGTTTTCTGCAAAACCACACGATATGCATGCAAATGGTGCTTTTGGCAGAACGCTCGCGTGGATTTCTACCAAACGACGTGAAAAGCATGCCGATGCTGCTCTTTTTAGCACCCGAGCATGGATTTGTGCCAAAACGCGTTTTAATCATGCACATGCATCTTTTGGTAGACGCGGACGCAGTTTTCTGCAAAACCACACGATATGCTTGCAAATGGTGCTTTGGGCAGAACGCGCACGTGGATTTCTACCAAACGACGTGAAAAGCATGCCGATGCTACTCTTTTTAGCACCCGCACATGGATTTGTGCGAAAACGCGTTTTAAGCATGCACATGCATCTTTTGGTAGACGCGGATGCAGTTTTCTGCAAAACCACACAATATGCATGCAAATGGTGCTTTTGGGAGAACGCGCACGTGGATTTCTACCAAACGACGTGAAAAGCATGCCGATGCTCCTCTTTTTAGCACCCGCACATGGATTTGTGCCAAAACGCGTTTTAAGCATGCACATGCATCTTTTGGTAGACGCGGACGCAATTTTCTGCAAAACCACACGATATGCATGCAAATGGTGCTTTTGGCAGAACGCTCGCGTGGATTTCTACCAAACGACGTGAAAAGCATGCCGATGCTGCTCTTTTTAGCACCCGAGCATGGATTTGTGCCAAAACGCGTTTTAAGCATGCACATGCATCTTTTGGTAGACGCGGACGCAGTTTTCTGCAAAACCACACGATATGCATGCAAATGGTGCTTTTGGCAGAACGCGCACGTGGATTTCTACCAAACGACGTGAAAAGCATGCCGATGCTACTCTTTTAGCACCCACACATGGATTTGTGCGAAAACGCGTTTTAAGCATGCACATGCATCTTTTGGTAGACGCGGATGCAGTTTTCTGCAAAACCACACAATATGCATGCAAATGGTGCTTTTGGGAGAACGCGCACGTGGATTTCTACCAAACGACGTGAAAAGCATGCCGATGCTGCTCTTTTTAGCACCCGCACATGGATTTGTGCCAAAACGCGTTTTAAGCATGCACATGCATCTTTTGGTAGACGCGGACGCAGTTTTCTGCAAAACCATACGATATGCATGCAAATGGAGCTTTTGGCAGAACGCGCACGTGGATTTCTACCAAACGACGTGAAAAGCATGCCGATGCTGCTCTTTTTAGCACCCGCACATGGATTTGTGCCAAAACGCGTTTTAAGCATGCACATGCATCTTTTGGTAGACGCGGATTCCGTTTTCTGCAAAACCACACGATATGCATGCAAATGGTGCTTTTGGCAGAACGCGCACGTGGATTTCTACCAAACGACGTGAAAAGCATGCCGATGCTGCTCTTTTTAGCGCCCGCACATGAATTTGTGCCGAAACGCGTTTTAAGCATGCACATGCATCTTTTGGTAGACGCGGACGCAGTTTTCTGCAAAACCACACGATATGCATGCAAATGGTGCTTTTGGCAGAACGCGCACGTGGATTTCTACCAAACGACGTGAAAAGCATGCCGATGCTGCTCTTTTTAGCACCCGCACATGGATTTGTGCCAAAACGCGTTTTAAGCACGCACATGCATCTTTTGGTAGACGCGGACGCCGTTTTCTGCAAAACCACACGATATGCATGCAAATGGTGATTTTGGCAGAACGCGCACGTGGATTTCTACCAAACGACATGAAAAGCATGCCGATGCTGCTCTTTTTAGCACCCGCACATGGATTTGGGCCAAAACGCGTTTTAAGCATGCACATGCATCTTTTGGTAGACGCGGACGCAGTTTTCTGCAAAACCACACGATATGCATGCAAATGGTGCTTTTGGCAGAACGCGCACGTGGATTTCTTCCAAACGACGTGAAAAGCATGCCGATGCTGCTCTTTTTAGCACCCGCACATGGATTTGTGCCAAAACGCGTTTTAAGCATGCACATGCATCTTTTGGTAGACGCCGACGCAGTTTTCTGCAAAACCACACGATATGCATGCAAATGGTGCTTTTGGCAGAACGCGCACGTGCATTTCCACCAAACGACGTGAAAAGCATGCCGATGCTGCTCTTTTTAGCACCCGCACATGGATTTGTGCCAAAACGCGATTTAAGCATGCACATGCATCTTTTGGTAGACGCGGACGCAGTTTTCTGCAAAACCACACGATATGCATGCAAATGGTGCTTTTGGCAGAACGCGCAAGTGGATTTCTACCAAACGACGTGAAAAGCATGCCGATGCTGCTCTTTTTAGCACCCGCACATGGATTTGTGACAAAACGCGTTTTAAGCATGCACATGCATCTTTTGGTAGACGCGGACGCAGTTTTCTGCAAAACCACACGATATGCATGCAAATGGTGCTTTTGGCAGAACGCGCACGTGGATTTCTACCAAACGACGTGAAAAGCATGCCGATGCTGCTCTTTTTAGCACCCGCACATGGATTTGTGCCAAAACGCGTTTTAAGCATGCACATGCATCTTTTGGTAGACGCGGACGCCGTTTTCTGCAAAACCACACGATATGCATGCAAATGGTGCTTTTGGCAGAACGCGCACGTGGATTTCTACCAAACGACGTGAAAAGCATGCCGATGCTGCTCTTTTTAGCACCCGCACATGGATTTGTGCCAAAACGCGTTTTAAGCATGCACATGCATATTTTTGTAGACGCGGACGCAGTTTTCTGCAAAACCACACGATATGCATGCAAATGGTGCTTTTGGCAGAACGCGCACGTGGATTTCTACTAAACGACGTGAAAAGCATGCCGATGCTGCTCTTTTTAGCACCCGCACATGGATTTGTGCCAAAACGCGTTTTAAGCATGCACATGCATCTTTTGGTAGACGCGGACGCAGTTTTCTGCAAAACCACACGATATGCATGCAAATGGTGCTTTTGGCTGAACGCGCACGTGGATTTCTACCAAACGACGTGAAAAAGATGCCGATGCTGCCCTTTTTAGCACCCGCACATGGATTTGTGCCAAAACGCGTTTTAAGCATGCACATGCATCTTTTGGTAGACGCGGACGCCGTTTTCTGCAAAACCACACGATATGCATGCAAATGGTGATTTTGGCAGAACGCGCACGTGGATTTCCACCAAACGACGTGAAAAGCATGCCGATGCTGCTCTTTTTAGCACCCGCACATGGATTTGTGCCAAAACGCGTTTTAAGCATGCACATGCATCTTTTGGTAGACGCGGACGCAGTTTTCTGCAAAACCACACGATATGCATGCAAATGGTGCTTTTGGCAGAACGCGCAAGTGGATTTCTACCAAACGACGTGGAAAGCATGCCGATGCTGCTCTTTTTAGCACCCGCACATGGATTTGTGACAAAACGCGTTTTAAGCATGCACATGCATCTTTTGGTAGACGCGGATGCAGTTTTCTGCAAAACCACACGATATGCATGCAAATGGTGCTTTTGGCAGAACGCGCACGTGGATTTCTACCAAACGACGTGAAAAGCATGCCGATGCTGCTCTTTTTAGCACCCGCACATGGATTTGTGCCAAAACGCGTTTTAAGCATGCACATGCATCTTTTGGTAGACGCGGACGCCGTTTTCTGCAAAACCGCACGATATGCATGCAAATGGTGCTTTTGGCAGAACGCGCACGTGGATTTCTACCAAACGACGGGAAAAGCATGCCGATGCTGCTCTTTTTAGCACCCGCACATGGATTTGTGCCAAAACGCGTTTTAAGCATGCACATGCATATTTTTGTAGACGCGGACGCAGTTTTCTGCAAAACCACACGATATGCATGCAAATGGTGCTTTTGGCAGAACGCGCACGTGGATTTCTACTAAACGACGTGAAAAGCATGCCGATGCTGCTCTTTTTAGCACCCGCACATGGATTTGTGCCAAAACGCGTTTTAAGCATGCACATGCATCTTTTGGTAGACGCGGACGCAGTTTTCTGCAAAACCACACGATATGCATGCAAATGGTGCTTTTGGCTGAACGCGCACGTGGATTTCTACCAAACGACGTGAAAAAGATGCCGATGCTGCCCTTTTTAGCACCCGCACATGGATTTGTGCCAAAACGCGTTTTAAGCATGCACATGCATCTTTTGGTAGACGCGGACGCCGTTTTCTGCAAAACCACACGATATGCATGCAAATGGTGATTTTGGCAGAACGCGCACGTGGATTTCCACCAAACGACGTGAAAAGCATGCCGATGCTGCTCTTTTTAGCACCCGCACATGGATTTGTGCCAAAACGCGTTTTAAGCATGCACATGCATCTTTTGGTAGACGCGGACGCAGTTTTCTGCAAAACCACACGATATGCATGCAAATGGTGCTTTTGGCAGAACGCGCAAGTGGATTTCTACCAAACGACGTGGAAAGCATGCCGATGCTGCTCTTTTTAGCACCCGCACATGGATTTGTGACAAAACGCGTTTTAAGCATGCACATGCATCTTTTGGTAGACGCGGACGCAGTTTTCTGCAAAACCACACGATATGCATGCAAATGGTGCTTTTGGCAGAACGCGCACGTGGATTTCTACTAAACGACGTGAAAAGCATGCCGATGCTGCTCTTTTTAGCACCCGCACATGGATTTGTGCCAAAACGCGTTTTAAGCACGCACATGCATCTTTTGGTAGACGCGGACGCAGTTTTCTGCAAAACCACAAGATATGCATGCAAATGGTGCTTTTGGCAGAACGCGCACGTGGATTTCTGCCAAACGACGTGAAAAAGATGCCGATGCTGCCCTTTTTAGCACCCGCACATGGATTTGTGCCAAAACGCGTTTTAAGCATGCACATGCATCTTTGGTAGACGCGGACGCCGTTTTCTGCAAAACCACACGATATGCATGCAAATGGTGCTTTTGGCAGAACGCGCACGTGGATTTCTACCAAACGACGTGAAAAGCATGCCGATGCTGCTCTTTTTAGCACCCGCACATGGATTTGTGCCAAAACGCGTTTTAAGCATGCACATGCATCTTTTGGTAGACGCGGACGCAGTTTTCTGCAAAACCACACGATATGCATGCAAATGGTGCTTTTGGCAGAACGCGCACGTGGATTTCTACCAAACGACGTGAAAAGCATGCCGATGCTGCTCTTTTTAACACCCGCACATGGATTTGTGCCAAAACGCGTTTTAAGCATGCACATGCATCTTTTGGTAGACGCGGACGCAGTTTTATGCAAACCCACACGATATGCATGCAAATGGTGCTTTTGGCAGAACGCGCACGTGGATTTACACCAAACGACGTGAAAAGCATGCCGATGCTGCTCTTTTTAGCACCCGCACATGGATTTGTGCCAAAACGCGTTTTAAGCATGCACATCCATCTTTTGGTAGACCCGGACGCAGTTTTCTGCAAAACCACACGATATGCATGCAAATGGTGCTTTTGGCAGAACGCGCACGTGGATTTCTACCAAACGACGTGAAAAGCATGCCGATGCTGCTCTTTTTAGCACCCGCACATGGATTTGTGCCAAAACGCGTTATAAGCACGCACATGCATCTTTTGGTAGACGCGGACGCAGTTTTCTGCAAAACCACAAGATATGCATGCAAATGGTGCTTTTGGCAGAACGCGCGCGTGGATTTCTACCAAACGACGTGAAAAAGATGCCGATGCTGCTCTTTTTAGCACCCGCACATGGATTTGTGCCAAAACGCGTTTTAAGCATGCACATGCATCTTTTGGTAGACGCGGACGCCGTTTTCTGCAAAACCACACGATATGCATGCAAATGGTGCTTTTGGCAGAACGCGCACGTGGATTTCTACCAAACGACGTGAAAAGCATGCCGATGCTGCTCTTTTTAGCACCCGCACATGGATTTGTGCCAAAACGCGTTTTAAGCATGCACATCCATATTTTGGTAGACGCGGACGCAGTTTTCTGCAAAACCACACGATATGCATGCAAATGGTGCTTTTGGCAGAACGCGCACGTGGATTTCTACCAAACGACGTGAAAAGTATGCCGATGCTGCTCTTTTTAGCAACCGCACATGGATTTGTGCCAAAACGCGTTTTAAGCATGCACATGCATCTTTTGGTAGATGCGGACGCAGTTTTCTGCAAAACCACACGATATGCATGCAAATGGTGCTTTTGGCAGAACGCGCAAGTGGATTTCTACCAAACGACGTGAAAAGCATGCCGATGCTGCTCTTTTTAGCACCCGCACATGGATTTGTGACAAAACGCGTTTTAAGCATGCACATGCATCTTTTGGTAGACGCGGACGCAGTTTTCTGCAAAACCACACGATATGCATGCAAATGGTGCTTTTGGCAGAACGCGCACGTGGATTTCTACCAAACGACGTGAAAAGCATGCCGATGCTGCTCTTTTTAGCACCCGCACATGGATTTGTGCCAAAACGCGTTTTAAGCATGCACATGCATCTTTTGGTAGACGCGGACGCCGTTTTCTGCAAAACCACACGATATGCATGCAAATGGTGCTTTTGGCAGAACGCGCACGTGGATTTCTACCAAACGACGTGAAAAGCATGCCGATGCTGCTCTTTTTAGCACCCGCACATGGATTTGTGCCAAAACGCGTTTTAAGCATGCACATGCATATTTTTGTAGACGCGGACGCAGTTTTCTGCAAAACCACACGATATGCATGCAAATGGTGCTTTTGGCAGAACGCGCACGTGGATTTCTACTAAACGACGTGAAAAGCATGCCGATGCTGCTCTTTTTAGCACCCGCACATGGATTTGTGCCAAAACGCGTTTTAAGCATGCACATGCATCTTTTGGTAGACGCGGACGCAGTTTTCTGCAAAACCACACGATATGCATGCAAATGGTGCTTTTGGCTGAACGCGCACGTGGATTTCTACCAAACGACGTGAAAAAGATGCCGATGCTGCCCTTTTTAGCACCCGCACATGGATTTGTGCCAAAACGCGTTTTAAGCATGCACATGCATCTTTTGGTAGACGCGGACGCCGTTTTCTGCAAAACCACACGATATGCATGCAAATGGTGATTTTGGCAGAACGCGCACGTGGATTTCCACCAAACGACGTGAAAAGCATGCCGATGCTGCTCTTTTTAGCACCCGCACATGGATTTGTGCCAAAACGCGTTTTAAGCATGCACATGCATCTTTTGGTAGACGCGGACGCAGTTTTCTGCAAAACCACACGATATGCATGCAAATGGTGCTTTTGGCAGAACGCGCAAGTGGATTTCTACCAAACGACGTGGAAAGCATGCCGATGCTGCTCTTTTTAGCACCCGCACATGGATTTGTGACAAAACGCGTTTTAAGCATGCACATGCATCTTTTGGTAGACGCGGACGCAGTTTTCTGCAAAACCACACGATATGCATGCAAATTGTGCTTTTGGCAGAACGCGCACGTGGATTTCTACTAAACGACGTGAAAAGCATGCCGATGCTGCTCTTTTTAGCACCCGCACATGGATTTGTGCCAAAACGCGTTATAAGCACGCACATGCATCTTTTGGTAGACGCGGACGCAGTTTTCTGCAAAACCACAAGATATGCATGCAAATGGTGCTTTTGGCAGAACGCGCGCGTGGATTTCTACCAAACGACGTGAAAAAGATGCCGATGCTGCTCTTTTTAGCACCCGCACATGGATTTGTGCCAAAACGCGTTTTAAGCATGCACATGCATCTTTTGGTAGACGCGGACGCCGTTTTCTGCAAAACCACACGATATGCATGCAAATGGTGCTTTTGGCAGAACGCGCACGTGGATTTCTACCAAACGACGTGAAAAGCATGCCGATGCTGCTCTTTTTAGCACCCGCACATGGATTTGTGCCAAAACGCGTTTTAAGCATGCACATCCATATTTTGGTAGACGCGGACGCAGTTTTCTGCAAAACCACACGATATGCATGCAAATGGTGCTTTTGGCAGAACGCGCACGTGGATTTCTACCAAACGACGTGAAAAGTATGCCGATGCTGCTCTTTTTAGCAACCGCACATGGATTTGTGCCAAAACGCGTTTTAAGCATGCACATGCATCTTTTGGTAGATGCGGACGCAGTTTTCTGCAAAACCACACGATATGCATGCAAATGGTGCTTTTGGCAGAACGCGCAAGTGGATTTCTACCAAACGACGTGAAAAGCATGCCGATGCTGCTCTTTTTAGCACCCGCACATGGATTTGTGACAAAACGCGTTTTAAGCATGCACATGCATCTTTTGGTAGACGCGGACGCAGTTTTCTGCAAAACCACACGATATGCATGCAAATGGTGCTTTTGGCAGAACGCGCACGTGGATTTCTACCAAACGACGTGAAAAGCATGCCGATGCTGCTCTTTTTAGCACCCGCACATGGATTTGTGCCAAAACGCGTTTTAAGCATGCACATGCATCTTTTGGTAGACGCGGACGCCGTTTTCTGCAAAACCACACGATATGCATGCAAATGGTGCTTTTGGCAGAACGCGCACGTGGATTTCTACCAAACGACGTGAAAAGCATGCCGATGCTGCTCTTTTTAGCACCCGCACATGGATTTGTGCCAAAACGCGTTTTAAGCATGCACATGCATATTTTTGTAGACGCGGACGCAGTTTTCTGCAAAACCACACGATATGCATGCAAATGGTGCTTTTGGCAGAACGCGCACGTGGATTTCTACTAAACGACGTGAAAAGCATGCCGATGCTGCTCTTTTTAGCACCCGCACATGGATTTGTGCCAAAACGCGTTTTAAGCATGCACATGCATCTTTGGTAGACGCGGACGCAGTTTTCTGCAAAACCACACGATATGCATGCAAATGGTGCTTTTGGCTGAACGCGCACGTGGATTTCTACCAAACGACGTGAAAAAGATGCCGATGCTGCCCTTTTTAGCACCCGCACATGGATTTGTGCCAAAACGCGTTTTAAGCATGCACATGCATCTTTTGGTAGACGCGGACGCCGTTTTCTGCAAAACCACACGATATGCATGCAAATGGTGATTTTGGCAGAACGCGCACGTGGATTTCCACCAAACGACGTGAAAAGCATGCCGATGCTGCTCTTTTTAGCACCCGCACATGGATTTGTGCCAAAACGCGTTTTAAGCATGCACATGCATCTTTTGGTAGACGCGGACGCAGTTTCTGCAAAACCACACGATATGCATGCAAATGGTGCTTTTGGCAGAACGCGCAAGTGGATTTCTACCAAACGACGTGGAAAGCATGCCGATGCTGCTCTTTTTAGCACCCGCACATGGATTTGTGACAAAACGCGTTTTAAGCATGCACATGCATCTTTTGGTAGACGCGGACGCAGTTTTCTGCAAAACCACACGATATGCATGCAATTGTGCTTTTGGCAGAACGCGCACGTGGATTTCTACTAAACGACGTGAAAAGCATGCCGATGCTGCTCTTTTTAGCACCCGCACATGGATTTGAGCCAAAACGCGTTTTAAGCACGCACATGCATCTTTTGGTAGA
Organism: Dermacentor variabilis; assembly: GCF_050947875.1. Lineage (NCBI taxonomy): Eukaryota > Metazoa > Arthropoda > Arachnida > Ixodida > Ixodidae > Dermacentor > Dermacentor variabilis. Next base: position 29,955 of record NW_027460400.1, on the reverse strand, counting down.
CGCGGACGCAGTTTTCTGCAAAACCACAAGATATGCATGCAAATGGTGCTTTTGGCAGAACGCGCACGTGGATTTCTACCAAACGACGTGAAAAAGATGCCGATGCTGCTCTTTTTAGCACCCGCACATGGATTTGTGCCAAAACGCGTTTTAAGCATGCACATGCATCTTTTGGTAGACGCGGACGCCGTTTTCTGCAAAACCACACGATATGCATGCAAATGGTGCTTTTGGCAGAACGCGCACGTGGATTTCTACCAAACGACGTGAAAAGCATGCCGATGCTGCTCTTTTTAGCACCCGCACATGGATTTGTGCCAAAACGCGTTTTAAGCATGCACTTGCATCTTTTGGTAGACGCGGACGCAGTTTTCTGCAAAACCACACGATATGATGCAAATGGTGCTTTTGGCAGAACGCGCACGTGGATTTCTACTAAACGACGTGAAAAGCATGCCGATGCTGCTCTTTTTAGCACCCGCGCATGAATTTGTGCCAAAACGCGTTTTAAGCACGCACATGCATCTTTTGGTAGACGCGGACGCAGTTTTCTGCAAAACCACAAGATATGCATGCAAATGGTGCTTTTGGCAGAACGCGCACGTGGATTTCTACCAAACGACGTGAAAAGCATGCCGATGCTGCTCTTTTTAACACCCGCACATGGATTTGTGCCAAAACGCGTTTTAAGCATGCACATGCATCTTTTGGTAGACGCGGACGCAGTTTTATGCAAACCCACACGATATGCATGCAAATGGTGCTTTTGGCAGAACGCGCACGTGGATTTATACCAAACGACGTGAAAAGCATGCCGATGCTGCTCTTTTTAGCACCCGCACATGGATTTGTGCCAAAACGCGCTTTAAGCATGCACATGCACATGGTAGACGCGGACGTAGTTTTCTGCAAAACCACACGATATGCATGCAAATGGTGCTTTTGGCAGAACGCGCACGTGGATTTCTACCAAACGACGTGAAAAGCATGCCGATGCTGCTCTTTTTAGCACCCGCACATGGATTTGTGCCAAAACGCGTTTTAAGCATGCACATGCATCTTTTGGTAGACGCGGACGCAGTTTTCTGCAAAACCACACGATATGCATGCAAATGGTGCTTTTGGCAGAACGCGCACGTGGATTTCTACCAAACGACGTGAAAAGCATGCCGATGCTGCTCTTTTTAGCACCCGCACATGGATTTGTGCCAAAACGCGTTTTAAGCATGCACATGCATCTTTTGGTAGACGCGGACGCCGTTTTCTGCAAAACCACACGATATGCATGCAAATGGTGCTTTTGGCAGAACGCGCACGTGGATTTCTACCAAACGACGTGAAAAGCATGCCGATGCTGCTCTTTTTAGCACCCGCGCATGGATTTGTGCCAAAACGCGTTTTAAGCATGCACATGCATCTTTTGGTAGACGCGGACGCAGTTTTCTGCAAAACCACACGATATGCATGCAAATGGTGCTTTTGGCAGAACGCGCACGTGGATTTCTACTAAACGACGTGAAAAGCATGCCGATGCTGCTCTTTTTAGCACCCGCACATGGATTTGTGCCAAAACGCGTTTTAAGCACGCACATGCATCTTTTGGTAGACGCGGACGCAGTTTTCTGCAAAACCACAAGATATGCATGCAAATGGTGCTTTTGGCAGAACGCGCACGTGGATTTCTACCAAACGACGTGAAAAGCATGCCGATGCTGCTCTTTTTAGCACCCGCACATGGATTTGTGCCAAAACGCGTTTTAAGCATGCACTTGCATCTTTTGGTAGACGCGGACGCAGTTTTCTGCAAAACCACACGATATGATGCAAATGGTGCTTTTGGCAGAACGCGCACGTGGATTTCTACTAAACGACGTGAAAAGCATGCCGATGCTGCTCTTTTTAGCACCCGCGCATGGATTTGTGCCAAAACGCGTTTTAAGCACGCACATGCATCTTTTGGTAGACGCGGACGCAGTTTTCTGCAAAACCACAAGATATGCATGCAAATGGTGCTTTTGGCAGAACGCGCGCGTGGATTTCTACCAAACGACGTGAAAAAGATGCCGATGCTGCTCTTTTTAGCACCCGCACATGGATTTGTGCCAAAACGCGTTTTAAGCATGCACATGCATCTTTTGGTAGACGCGGACGCCGTTTTCTGCAAAACCACACGATATGCATGAAAATGGTGCTTTTGGCAGAACGCGCACGTGGATTTCTACCAAACGACGTGAAAAGCATGCCGATGCTGCTCTTTTTAGCACCCGCACATGGATTTGTGCCAAAACGCGTTTTAAGCATGCACATGCATGTTTTGGTAGACGCGGACGCAGTTTTCTGCAAAACCACACGATATGCATGCAAATGGTGCTTTTGGCAGAACGCGCACGTGGATTTCTACCAAACGACGTGAAAAGCATGCCGATGCTGCTCTTTTTAGCACCCGCACATGGATTTGTGCCAAAACGTGTTTTAAGCATGCACATGCATCTTTTGGTAGACGCGGACGCAGTTTTATGCAAACCCACACGATATGCATGCAAATGGTGCTTTTGGCAGAACGCGCACGTGGATTTCTACCAAACGACGTGAAAAGCATGCCGATGCTGCTCTTTTTAGCACCCGCACATGGATTTGTGCCAAAACGCGTTTTAAGCATGCACATCCATATTTTGGTAGACGCGGACGCAGTTTTCTGCAAAACCACACGATATGCATGCAAATGGTGCTTTTGGCAGAACGCGCACGTGGATTTCTACCAAACGACGTGAAAAGCATGCCGATGCTGCTCTTTTTAGCACCCGCACATGGATTTGTGCCAAAACGCGTTTTAAGCATGCACATGCATCTTTTGGTAGACGCGGACGCAGTTTTCTGCAAAACCACACGATATGCATGCAAATGGTCCTTTTGGCAGAACGCGCACGTGGATTTCTACCAAACGACGTGAAAAGCATGCCGATGCTGCTCTTTTTAGCACCCGCACATGGATTTGTGCCAAAACGCGTTTTAAGCATGCACATGCATCTTTTGGTAGACGCGGACGCAGTTTTCTGGAAAACCACACGATATGCATGCGAATGGTGCTTTTGGCAGAACGCGCACGTGGATTTCTTCCAAACGACGTGAAAAGCATGCCGATGCTGCTCTTTTTAGCACCCGCACATGGATTTGTGCCAAAACGCGTTTTAAGCATGCACATGCATCTTTTGGTAGACGCGGACGCAGTTTTCTGCAAAACCACACGATATGCATGCAAATGGTGCTTTTGGCAGAACGCGCACGTGGATTTCTACCAAACGACGTGAAAAACATGCCGATGCTGCTCTTTTTAGCACCCGCACATGGATTTGTGCCAAAACGCGTTTTAAGCATGCACATGCATCTTTTGGTACACGCGGACGCAGTTTTCAGCAAAACCACACGATATGCATGCAAATGGTGCTTTTGGCAGAACGCGCACGTGGATTTCTACCAAACGACGTGAAAAGCATGCCGATGCTGCTCTTTTTAGCACCCGCACATGGATTTGTGCCAAAACGCGTTTTAAGCATGCACATGCATCTTTTGGTAGACGCGGACGCAGTTTTCTGCAAAACCACACGATATGCATGCAAATGGTGCTTTTGGCAGAACGCGCACGTGCATTTCTACCAAACGACGTGAAAAGCATGCCGATGCTGCTCTTTTTAGCACCCGCACATGGATTTGCGCCAAAACGCGTTTTAAGCATGCACATGCATCTTTTGGTAGACGCGGACGCAGTTTTCTGCAAAACCACACGATATGCATGCAAATGGTGCTTTTGGCAGAACGCGCACGTGGATTTCTACCAAACGACGTGAAAGACATGCCGATGCTGCTCTTTTTAGCACCCGCACATAGATTTGTGCCAAAACGCGTTTTAAGCATGCACATGCATCTTTTGGTAGACGCGGACGCAGTTTTCTGAAAAACCACACGATATGCATGCAAATGGTGCTTTTGGCAGAACGCGCACGTGGATTTCCACCAAACGACGTGAAAAGCATGCCGATGCTGCTCTTTTTAGCACCCGCACATGGATTTGTGCCAAAACGCGTTTTAAGCATGCACATGCATCTTTTGGTAGACGCGGACGCAGTTTTCTGCAAAACCACACGATATGCATGCAAATGGTGCTTTTGGCAGAACGCGCACGTGGATTTCTAGCAAACGACGTGAAAAGCATGCCGATGCTGCTCTTTTTAGCACCCGCACATGGATTTGTGCCAAAACGCGTTTTAAGCATGCTCATGCATCTTTTGGTAGACGCGGACGCAGTTTTCTCTAAAACCACAAGATATGCATGCAAATGGTGCTTTTGGCAGAACGCGCACGTGGATTTCTACCAAACGACGTGAAAAAGATGCCGATGCTGCTCTTTTTAGCACCCGCACATGGATTTGTGCCAAAACGCGTTTTAAGCATGCACATGCATCTTTTGGTAGACGCGGACGCCGTTTTCTGCAAAACCACACGATATGCATGCAAATGGTGCTTTTGGCAGAACGCGCACGTGGATTTCTACCAAACGACGTGAAAAGCATGCCGATGCTGCTCTTTTTAGCACCCGCACATGGATTTGTGCCAAAACGCGTTTTAAGCATGCACATGCATCTTTTGGTAGACGCGGACGCAGTTTTCTGCAAAACCACACGATATGCATGCAAATGGTGCTTTTGGCAGAACGCGCACGTGGATTTCTACCAAACGACGTGAAAAGCATGCCGATGCTGCTCTTTTTAGCACCCGCACATGGATTTGTGCCAAAACGCGCTTTAAGCATGCACATGCACATGGTAGACGCGGACGTAGTTTTCTGCAAAACCACACGATATGCATGCAAATGGTGCTTTTGGCAGAACGCGCACGTGGATTTCTACCAAACGACGTGAAAAGCATGCCGATGCTGCTCTTTTTAGCACCCGCACATGGATTTGTGCCAAAACGCGTTTTAAGCATGCACATGCATCTTTTGGTAGACGCGGACGCCGTTTTCTGCAAAACCACACGATATGCATGCAAATGGTGCTTTTGGCAGAACGCGCACGTGGATTTCTACCAAACGACGTGAAAAGCATGCCGATGCTGCTCTTTTTAGCACCCGCACATGGATTTGTGCCAAAACGCGTTTTGAGCACGCACATGCATCTTTTGGTAGACGCGGACGCAGTTTTCTGCAAAACCACAAGATATGCATGCAAATGGTGCTTTTGGCAGAACGCGCACGTGGATTTCTACCAAACGACGTGAAAAAGATGCCGATGCTGCTCTTTTTAGCACCCGCACATGGATTTGTGCCAAAACGCGTTTTAAGCATGCACATGCATCTTTTGGTAGACGCGGACGCCGTTTTCTGAAAACCACACGATATGCATGCAAATGGTGCTTTTGGCAGAACGCGCACGTGGATTTCTACCAAACGACGTGAAAAGCATGCCGATGCTGCTCTTTTTAGCACCCGCACATGGATTTGTGCCAAAACGCGTTTTAAGCATCCACATGCATCTTTTGGTAGACGCGGACGCAGTTTTCTGCAAAACCACACGATATGCATGCAAATGGTGCTTTTGGCAGAACGCACACGTGGAGTTCTACCAAACGACGTGAAAAGCATGCCGATGCTGCTCTTTTTAGCACCCGCACATGGATTTGTGCCAAAACGCGTTTTAAGCATGCACATCCATCTTTTTGTAGACGCGGACGCAGTTTTATGCAAACCCACACGATATGCATGCAAATGGTGCTTTTGGCAGAACGCGCACGTGGATTTCTACCAAACGACGTGAAAAGCATGCCGATGCTGCTCTTTTTAGCACCCGCACATGGATTTGTGCCAAAACGCGTTTTAAGCATGCACATGCATCTTTTGGTAGACGCGGACGCAGTTTTCTGCAAAACCACACGATATGCATGCAAATGGTGCTTTTGGCAGAACGCGCACGTGGATTTCTACCAAACGACGTGAAAAGCATGCCGATGCTGCTCTTTTTAGCACCCGCACATGGATTTGTGCCAAAACGCGTTTTAAGCATGCACATGCATCTTTTGGTAGACGCGGACGCCGTTTTCTGAAAACCACATGATATGCATGCAAATGGTGCTTTTGGCAGAACGCGCACGTGGATTTCTACCAAACGACGTGAAAAGCATGCCGATGCTGCTCTTTTTAGCACCCGCACATGGATTTGTGCCAAAACGCGTTTTAAGCATCCACATGCATCTTTTGGTAGACGCGGACGCAGTTTTCTGCAAAACCACACGATATGCATGCAAATGGTGCTTTTGGCAGAACGCACACGTGGAGTTCTACCAAACGACGTGAAAAGCATGCCGATGCTGCTCTTTTTAGCACCCGCACATGGATTTGTGCCAAAACGCGTTTTAAGCATGCACATCCATCTTTTTGTAGACGCGGACGCAGTTTTATGCAAACCCACACGATATGCATGCAAATGGTGCTTTTGGCAGAACGCGCACGTGGATTTCTACCAAACGACGTGAAAAGCATGCCGATGCTGCTCTTTTTAGCACCCGCACATGGATTTGTGCCAAAACGCGTTTTAAGCATGCACATGCATCTTTTGGTAGACGCGGACGCAGTTTTCTGCAAAACCACACGATATGCATGCAAATGGTGCTTTTGGCAGAACGCGCACGTGGATTTCTACCAAACGACGTGAAAAGCATGCCGATGCGGCTCTTTTTAGCACCCGCACATGGATTTGTGCCAAAACGCGTTTTAAGCATGCACATGCATCTTTTGGTAGACGCGGACGCAGTTTTCTGGAAAACCACACGATATGCATGCAAATGGTGCTTTTGGCAGAACGCGCACGTGGATTTCTACCAAACGACGTGAAAAGCATGCCGATGCTGCTCTTTTTAGCACCCGCACATGGATTTGTGCCAAAACGCGTTTTAAGCATGCACATGCATCTTTTGGTAGACGCGGACGCAGTTTTCTGCAAAACCACACGATATGCATGCAAATGGTGCTTTTGGCAGAACGCGCACGTGGATTTCTACCAAACGACGTGAAAAGCATGCCGATGCTGCTCTTTTTAGCACCCGCACATGGATTTGTGCCAAAACGCGTTTTAAGCATGCACATGCACATGGTAGACGCGGACGCAGTTTTGTGCAAAACCACACGATATGCATGCAAATGGTGCTTTTGGCAGAACGCGCACGTGGATTTCTACCAAACGACGTGAAAAGCATGCCGATGCTGCTCTTTTTAGCACCCGCACATGGATTTGTGCCAAAACGCGTTTTAAGCACGCACATGCATCTTTTGGTAGACGCGGACGCAGTTTTCTGCAAAACCACACGATATGCATGCAAATGGTGCTTTTGGCAGAACGCGCACGTGGATTTCTACCAAACGACGTGAAAAGCATGCCGATGCTGCTCTTTTTAGCACCCGCACATGGATTTGTGCCAAAACGCATTTTAAGCATGCACATGCATCTTTTGGTAGACGCGGACGCAGTTTTCTGCAAAACCACACGATATGCATGCAAATGGTGCATTTGGCAGAACGCGCACGTGGATTTCTACCAAACGACGTGAAAAGCATGCCGATGCTGCTCTTTTTAGCACCCGCACATGGATTTGTGCCAAAACGCGTTTTAAGCACGCACATGCATCTTTTGGTAGACGCGGACGCAGTTTTCTGCAAAACCACAAGATATGCATGCAAATGGTGCTTTTGGCAGAACGCGCACGTGGATTTCTACCAAACGACGTGAAAAAGATGCCGATGCTGCTCTTTTTAGCACCCGCACATGGATTTGTGCCAAAACGCGTTTTAAGCATGCACATGCATCTTTTGGTAGACGCGGACGCAGTTTTCTGCAAAACCACACGATATGCATGCAAATGGTGCTTTTGGCAGAACGCGCACGTGGATTTCTACCAAACGACGTGAAAAGCATGCCGATGCTGCTCTTTTTAGCACCCGCACATGGATTTGTGCCAAAACGCGTTTTAAGCACGCACATGCATCTTTTGGTAGACGCGGACGCAGTTTTCTGCAAAACCACAAGATATGCATGCAAATGGTGCTTTTGGCAGAACGCGCACGTGGATTTCTACCAAACGACGTGAAAAAGATGCCGATGATGCTCTTTTTAGCACCCGCACATGGATTTGTGCCAAAACGCGTTTTAAGCATGCACATGCATCTTTTGATAGACGCGGACGCAGTTTTCTGCAAAACCACACAATATGCAAGCAAATGGTGCTTTTGGCAGAACGCGCACGTGGATTTCTACCAAACGACGTGAAAAGCATGCCGATGCTGCTCTTTTTAGCACCCGCACATGGATTTGTGCCAAAACGCGTTTTAAGCATCCACATGCATCTTTTGGTAGACGCGGACGCAGTTTTCTGCAAAACCACACGATATGCATGCAAATGGTGCTTTTCGCAGAACGCGCACGTGGATTTCTACCAAACGACGTGAAAAGCATGCCGATGCTGCTCTTTTTAGCACCCGCACATGGATTTGTGCCAAAACGCGTTTTAAGCATGCACATGCATCTTTTGGTGGACGCGGACGCAGTTTTCTGGAAAACCACACGATATGCATGCAAATGGTGCTTTTGGCAGAACGCGCACGTGGATTTCTACCAAACGACGTGAAAAGCATGCCGATGATGCTCTTTTTAGCACCCGCACATGGATTTGTGCCAAAACGCGTTTTAAGCATGCACATGCATCTTTTGATAGACGCGGACGCAGTTTTCTGCAAAACCACACAATATGCAAGCAAATGGTGCTTTTGGCAGAACGCGCACGTGGATTTCTACCAAACGACGTGAAAAGCATGCCGATGCTGCTCTTTTTAGCCCCCGCACATGGATTTGTGCCAAAACGCGTTTTAAGCATCCACATGCATCTTTTGGTAGACGCGGACGCAGTTTTCTGCAAAACCACACGATATGCATGCAAATGGTGCTTTTCGCAGAACGCGCACGTGGATTTCTACCAAACGACGTGAAAAGCATGCCGATGCTGCTCTTTTTAGCACCCGCACATGGATTTGTGCCAAAACGCGTTTTAAGCATGCACATGCATCTTTTGGTGGACGCGGACGCAGTTTTCTGCAAAACCACACGATATGCATGTAAATGGTGCTTTTGGCAGAACGCGCACGTGGATTTCTACCAAACGACGTGAAAAGCATGCCGATGCTGCTCTTTCTGGCACCCGCACATGGATTTGTGCCAAAACGCGTTTTAAGCACGCACATGCATCTTTTGGTAGACGCGGACGCAGTTTTCTGCAAAACCACAAGATATGCATGCAAATGGTGCTTTTGGCAGAACGCGCACGTGGATTTCTACCAAACGACGTGAAAAAGATGCCGATGCTGCTCTTTTTAGCACCCGCACATGGATTTGTGCCAAAACGCGTTTTAAGCATGCACATGCATCTTTTGGTAGACGCGGACGCAGTTTTCTGCAAACCCACACGATATGCATGCAAATGGTGCTTTTGGCAGAACGCGCACGTGGATTTCTACCAAACGACGTGAAAAGCATGCCGATGCTGCTCTTTTTAGCACCCGGACATGGATTTGTGCCAAAACGCGTTTTAAGCATGCACATGCATCTTTTGGTAGACGCGGACGCAGTTTTCTGCAAAACCACACAATATGCATGCAAATGGTGCTTTTGGCAGAACGCGCACGTGGATTTCTACCAAACGACGTGAAAAGCATGCCGATGATGCTTTTTTTAGCACCCGCACATGGATTTGTGCCAAAACGCGTTTTAAGCATGCACATGCATCTTTTGATAGACGCGGACGCAGTTTTCTGCAAAACCACACAATATGCAAGCAAATGGTGCTTTTGGCAGAACGCGCACGTGGATTTCTACCAAACGACGTGAAAAGCATGCCGATGCTGCTCTTTTTAGCACCCGCACATGGATTTGTGCCAAAACGCGTTTTAAGCATCCACATGCATCTTTTGGTAGACGCGGACGCAGTTTTCTGCAAAACCACACGATATGAATGCAAATGGTGCTTTTCGCAGAACGCGCACGTGGATTTCTACCAAACGACGTGAAAAGCATGCCGATGATGCTCTTTTTAGCACCCGCACATGGATTTGTGCCAAAACGCGTTTTAAGCATGCACATGCATCTTTTGATAGACGCGGACGCCGTTTTCTGCAAAACCACACGATATGCATGCAAATGGTGCTTTTGGCAGAACGCGCACGTGGATTTCTACCAAACGACGTGAAAAGCACGCCGATGCTGCTCTTTTTGGCACCCGCACATGGATTTGTGCCAAAACGCGTTTTAAGCATGCACATGCATCTTTTGGTAGACGCGGACGCAGTTTTCTGCAAAACCACACGATATGCATGCAAATGGTGCTTTTGGCAGAACGCGCACGTGGATTTCTACCAAACGACGTGAAAAGCATGCCGATGATGCTCTTTTTAGCACCCGCACATGGATTTGTGCCAAAACGCGTTTTAAGCACGCACATGCATCTTTTGGTAGACGCGGACGCAGTTTTCTGCAAAACCACACGATATGAATGCAAATGGTGCTTTTCGCAGAACGCGCACGTGGATTTCTACCAAAGGACGTGAAAAAGATGCCGATGCTGCTCTTTTTAGCACCCGCACATGGATTTGTGCCAAAACGCGTTTTAAGCATGCACATGCATCTTTTGGTAGACGCGGACGCCGTTTTCTGCAAAACCACACGATATGCATGCAAATGGTGCTTTTGGCAGAACGCGCACGTGGATTTCTACCAAACGACGTGAAAAGCATGCCGATGCTGCTCTTTTTGGCACCCGCACATGGATTTGTGCCAAAACGCGTTTTAAGCATGCACATGCATCTTTTGGTAGACGCGGACGCAGTTTTCTGCAAAACCACACGATATGCATGCAAATGGTGCTTTTGGCAGAACGCGCACGTGGATTTCTACCAAACGACGTGAAAAGCATGCCGATGATGCTCTTTTTAGCACCCGCACATGGATTTGTGCCAAAACGCGTTTTAAGCATGCACATGCATCTTTTGATAGACGCGGACGCAGTTTTCTGCAAAACCACACAATATGCAAGCAAATGGTGCTTTTGGCAGAACGCGCACGTGGATTTCTACCAAACGACGTGAAAAGCATGCCGATGCTGCTCTTTTTAGCACCCGCACATGGATTTGTGCCAAAACGCGTTTTAAGCATCCACATGCATCTTTGGGTAGACGCGGACGCAGTTTTCTGCAAAACCACACGATATGCATGCAAATGGTGCTTTTCGCAGAACGCGCACGTGGATTTCTACCAAACGACGTGAAAAGCATGCCGATGCTGCTCTTTTTAGCACCCGCACATGGATTTGTGCCAAAACGCGTTTTAAGCATGCACATGCATCTTTTGGTGGACGCGGACGCAGTTTTCTGCAAAACCACACGATATGCATGTAAATGGTGCTTTTGGCAGAACGCGCACGTGGATTTCTACCAAACGACGTGAAAAGCATGCCGATGCTGCTCTTTCTGGCACCCGCACATGGATTTGTGCCAAAACGCGTTTTAAGCACGCACATGCATCTTTTGGTAGACGCGGACGCAGTTTTCTGCAAAACCACAAGATATGCATGCAAATGGTGCTTTTGGCAGAACGCGCACGTGGATTTCTACCAAACGACGTGAAAAAGATGCCGATGCTGCTCTTTTTAGCACCCGCACATGGATTTGTGCCAAAACGCGTTTTAAGCATGCAGATGCATCTTTTGGTAGACGCGGACGCCGTTTTCTACAATACCACACGATATGCATGCAAATGGTGCTTTTGGCAGAACGCGCACGTGGATTTCTACCAAACGACGTGAAAAGCATGCCGATGATGCTCTTTTTAGCACCCGCACATGGATTTGTGCCAAAACGCGTTTTAAGCATGCACATGCATCTTTTGATAGACGCGGACGCAGTTTTCTGCAAAACCACACAATATGCAAGCAAATGGTGCTTTTGGCAGAACGCGCACGTGGATTTCTACCAAACGACGTGAAAAGCATGCCGATGCTGCTCTTTTTAGCACGCGCACATGGATTTGGGCCAAAACGCGTTTTAAGCATCCACATGCATCTTTTGGTAGACGCGGACGCAGTTTTCTGCAAAACCACAAGATATGCATGCAAATGGTGCTTTTGGCAGAATGCGCACGTGGATTTCTACCAAACGACGTGAAAAAGATGCCGATGCTGCTCTTTTTAGCACCCGCACATGGATTTGTGCCAAAACGCGTTTTAAGCATGCACATGCATCTTTTGGTAGACGCGGACGCCGTTTTCTGCAAAACCACACGATATGCATGCAAATGGTGCTTTTGGCAGAACGCGCACGTGGATTTCTACCAAACGACGTGAAAAGCATGCCGATGCTGCTCTTTTTAGCACCCGGACATGGATTTGTGCCAAAACGCGTTTTAAGCATGCACATGCATCTTTTGGTAGACGCGGACGCAGTTTTCTGCAAAACCACACAATATGCATGCAAATGGTGCTTTTGGCAGAACGCGCACGTGGATTTCTACCAAACGACGTGAAAAGCATGCCGATGATGCTCTTTTTAGCACCCGCACATGGATTTGTGCCAAAACGCGTTTTAAGCATGCACATGCATCTTTTGATAGACGCGGACGCAGTTTTCTGCAAAACCACACAATATGCAAGCAAATGGTGCTTTTGGCAGAACGCGCACGTGGATTTCTACCAAACGACGTGAAAAGCATGCCGATGCTGCTCTTTTTAGCACCCGCACATGGATTTGTGCCAAAACGCGTTTTAAGCATCCACATGCATCTTTTGGTAGACGCGGACGCAGTTTTCTGCAAAACCACACGATATGAATGCAAATGGTGCTTTTCGCAGAACGCGCACGTGGATTTCTACCAAACGACGTGAAAAGCATGCCGATGCTGCTCTTTTTAGCACCCGCACATGGATTTGTGCCAAAACGCGTTTTAAGCATGCACATGCATCTTTTGGTAGACGCGGACGCAGTTTTCTGCAAAACCACACGATATGCATGCAAATGGTGCTTTTGGCAGAACGCGCACGTGGATTTCTACCAAACGACGTGAAAAGCATGCCGATGCTGCTCTTTTTAGCACCCGCACATGGATTTGTGCCAACACGCGTTTTAAGCACGCACATGCATCTTTTGGTAGACGCGGACGCAGTTTTCTGCAAAACCAAAAGATATGCATGCAAATGGTGCTTTTGGCAGAACGCGCACGTGGATTTCTACCAAACGACGTGAAAAAGATGCCGATGCTGCTCTTTTTAGCACCCGCACATGAATTTGTGCCAAAACGCGTCTTAAGCATGCACATGCATCTTTTGGTAGACGCGGACGCCGTTTTCTGCAAAACCACACGATATGCATGCAAATGGTGCTTTTGGCAGAACGCGCACGTGGATTTCTACCAAACGACGTGAAAAGCATGCCGATGCTGCTCTTTTTAGCACCCGCACATGGATTTGTGCCAAAACGCGTTTTAAGCATGCACATGCATCTTTTGGTAGACGCGGACGCAGTTTTCTGCAAAACCACACGATATGCATGCAAATGGTGCTTTTGGCAGAACGCGCACGTGGATTTCTACCAAACGACGTGAAAAGCATGCCGATGCTGCTCTTTTTAGCACCCGCACATGGATTTGTGCCAAAACGCGTTTTAAGCATGCACATGCACATGGTAGACGCGGACGCAGTTTTCTGCAAAACCACACGATATGCATGCAAATGGTGCTTTTGGAAGAACGCGCACGTGGATTTCTACCAAACGACGTGAAAAGCATGCCGATGCTGCTCTTTTTAGCACCCGCACATGGATTTGTGCCAAAACGCGTTTTAAGCATCCACATGCATCTTTTGGTAGACGCGGACGCAGTTTTCTGCAAAACCACACGATATGCATGCAAATGGTGCTTTTGGCAGAACGCACACGTGGAGTTCTACCAAACGACGTGAAAAGCATGCCGATGCTGCTCTTTTTAGCACCCGCACATGGATTTGTGCCATAACGCGTTTTAAGCATGCACATCCATCTTTTTGTAGACGCGGACGCAGTTTTATGCAAACCCACACGATATGCATGCAAATGGTGCTTTTGGCAGAACGCGCACGTGGATTTCTACCAAACGACGTGAAAAGCATGCCGATGCTGCTCTTTTTAGCACCCGCACATGGATTTGTGCCAGAACGCGTTTTAAGCATGCACATGCATCTTTTGGTAGACGCGGACGCAGTTTTCTGCAAAACCACACGATATGCATGCAAATGGTGCTTTTGGCAGAACGCGCACGTGGATTTCTACCAAACGACGTGAAAAGCATGCCGATGCTGCTCTTTTTAGCACCCGCACATGGATTTGTGCCAAAACGCGTTTTAAGCATGCACATGCATCTTTTGGTAGACGCGGACGCAGTTTTCTGGAAAACCACACGATATGCATGCGAATGGTGCTTTTGGCAGAACGCGCACGTGGATTTCTATCAAACGACGTGAAAAGCATGCCGATGCTGCTCTTTTTAGCACCCGCACATTGATTTGTGCCAAAACGCGTTTTAAGCATACTCATGCATCTTTTGGTAGACGCGGACGCAGTTTTCTGCAAAACCACACGATATGCATGCAAATGGTGCTTTTGGCAGAACGCGCACGTGGATTTCTACCAAACGACGTGAAAAGCATGCCGATGCTGCTCTTTTTAGCACCCGCACATGGATTTGTGCCAAAACGCGTTTTAAGCATCCACATGCATCTTTTGGTAGACGCGGACGCAGTTTTCTGCAAAACCACACGATATGCATGCAAATGGTGCTTTTGGCAGAACGCACACGTGGAGTTCTACCAAACGACGTGAAAAGCATGCCGATGCTGCTCTTTTTAGCACCCGCACATGGATTTGTGCCATAACGCGTTTTAAGCATGCACATCCATCTTTTTGTAGACGCGGACGCAGTTTTATGCAAACCCACACGATATGCATGCAAATGGTGCTTTTGGCAGAACGCGCACGTGGATTTCTACCAAACGACGTGAAAAGCATGCCGATGCTGCTCTTTTTAGCACCCGCACATGGATTTGTGCCAAAACGCGTTTTAAGCATGCACATGCATCTTTTGGTAGACGCGGACGCAGTTTTCTGCAAAACCACACGATATGCATGCAAATGGTGCTTTTGGCAGAACGCTCACGTGGATTTCTACCAAACGACGTGAAAAGCATGCCGATGCTGCTCTTTTTAGCACCCGCACATGGATTTGTGCCAAAACGCGTTTTAAGCATGCACATGCATCTTTTGGTAGACGCGGACGCAGTTTTCTGGAAAACCACACGATATGCATGCGAATGGTGCTTTTGGCAGAACGCGCACGTGGATTTCTAGCAAACGACGTGAAAAGCATGCCGATGCTGCTCTTTTTAGCACCCGCACATTGATTTGTGCCAAAACGCGTTTTAAGCATACTCATGCATCTTTTGGTAGACGCGGACGCAGTTTTCTGCAAAACCACACGATATGCATGCAAATGGTGCTTTTGGCAGAACGCGCACGTGGATTTCCACCAAACGACGTGAAAAGCATGCCGATGCTGCTCTTTTTAGCACCCGCACATGGATTTGTGCCAAAACGCGTTTTAAGCATGCACATGCATCTTTTGGTAGACGCGGACGCAGTTTTCTGCAAAACCACACGATATGCATGCAAATGGTGCTTTTGGCAGAACGCGCACGTGGATTTCTACCAAACGACGTGAAAAGCATGCCGATGCTGCTCTTTTTAGCACCCGCACATGGATTTGTGCCAAAACGCGTGTTAAGCATGCACATGCATCTTTTGGTAGACGCGGACGCAGTTTTCTGCAAAACCACACGATATGCATGCAAATGGTGCTTTTGGCAGAACGCGCACGTGGATTTCTACCAAACGACGTGAAAAGCATGCCGATGATGCTCTTTTTAGCACCCGCACATGGATTTGTGCCAAAACGCGTTTTAAGCATGCACATGCATCTTTTGATAGACGCGGACGCAGTTTTCTGCAAAACCACACAATATGAATGCAAATGGTGCTTTTGGCAGAACGCGCACGTGGATTTCTACCAAACGACGTGAAAAGCATGCCGATGCTGCTCTTTTTAGCACCCGCACATGGATTTGTGCCAAAACGCGTTTTAAGCATGCACATGCATCTTTTGGTAGACGCGGACGCAGTTTTCTGGAAAACCACACGATATGCATGCGAATGGTGCTTTTGGCAGAACGCGCACGTGGATTTCTATCAAACGACGTGAAAAGCATGCCGATGCTGCTCTTTTTAGCACCCGCACATTGATTTGTGCCAAAACGCGTTTTAAGCATACTCATGCATCTTTTGGTAGACGCGGACGCAGTTTTCTGCAAAACCACACGATATGCATGCAAATGGTGCTTTTGGCAGAACGCGCACGTGGATTTCTACCAAACGACGTGAAAAGCATGCCGATGCTGCTCTTTTTAGCACCCGCACATGGATTTGTGCCAAAACGCGTTTTAAGCATCCACATGCATCTTTTGGTAGACGCGGACGCAGTTTTCTGCAAAACCACACGATATGCATGCAAATGGTGCTTTTGGCAGAACGCACACGTGGAGTTCTACCAAACGACGTGAAAAGCATGCCGATGCTGCTCTTTTTAGCACCCGCACATGGATTTGTGCCATAACGCGTTTTAAGCATGCACATCCATCTTTTTGTAGACGCGGACGCAGTTTTATGCAAACCCACACGATATGCATGCAAATGGTGCTTTTGGCAGAACGCGCACGTGGATTTCTACCAAACGACGTGAAAAGCATGCCGATGCTGCTCTTTTTAGCACCCGCACATGGATTTGTGCCAAAACGCGTTTTAAGCATGCACATGCACATGGTAGACGCGGACGCAGTTTTCTGCAAAACCACACGATATGCATGCAAATGGTGCTTTTGGAAGAACGCGCACGTGGATTTCTACCAAACGACGTGAAAAGCATGCCGATGCTGCTCTTTTTAGCACCCGCACATGGATTTGTGCCAAAACGCGTTTTAAGCATCCACATGCATCTTTTGGTAGACGCGGACGCAGTTTTCTGCAAAACCACACGATATGCATGCAAATGGTGCTTTTGGCAGAACGCACACGTGGAGTTCTACCAAACGACGTGAAAAGCATGCCGATGCTGCTCTTTTTAGCACCCGCACATGGATTTGTGCCATAACGCGTTTTAAGCATGCACATCCATCTTTTTGTAGACGCGGACGCAGTTTTATGCAAACCTACACGATATGCATGCAAATGGTGCTTTTGGCAGAACGCGCACGTGGATTTCTACCAAACGACGTGAAAAGCATGCCGATGCTGCTCTTTTTAGCACCCGCACATGGATTTGTGCCAGAACGCGTTTTAAGCATGCACATGCATCTTTTGGTAGACGCGGACGCAGTTTTCTGCAAAACCACACGATATGCATGCAAATGGTGCTTTTGGCAGAACGCGCACGTGGATTTCTACCAAACGACGTGAAAAGCATGCCGATGCTGCTCTTTTTAGCACCCGCACATGGATTTGTGCCAAAACGCGTTTTAAGCATGCACATGCATCTTTTGGTAGACGCGGACGCAGTTTTCTGGAAAACCACACGATATGCATGCGAATGGTGCTTTTGGCAGAACGCGCACGTGGATTTCTATCAAACGACGTGAAAAGCATGCCGATGCTGCTCTTTTTAGCACCCGCACATTGATTTGTGCCAAAACGCGTTTTAAGCATACTCATGCATCTTTTGGTAGACGCGGACGCAGTTTTCTGCAAAACCACACGATATGCATGCAAATGGTGCTTTTGGCAGAACGCGCACGTGGATTTCTACCAAACGACGTGAAAAGCATGCCGATGCTGCTCTTTTTAGCACCCGCACATGGATTTGTGCCAAAACGCGTTTTAAGCATCCACATGCATCTTTTGGTAGACGCGGACGCAGTTTTCTGCAAAACCACACGATATGCATGCAAATGGTGCTTTTGGCAGAACGCACACGTGGAGTTCTACCAAACGACGTGAAAAGCATGCCGATGCTGCTCTTTTTAGCACCCGCACATGGATTTGTGCCATAACGCGTTTTAAGCATGCACATCCATCTTTTTGTAGACGCGGACGCAGTTTTATGCAAACCCACACGATATGCATGCAAATGGTGCTTTTGGCAGAACGCGCACGTGGATTTCTACCAAACGACGTGAAAAGCATGCCGATGCTGCTCTTTTTAGCACCCGCACATGGATTTGTGCCAAAACGCGTTTTAAGCATGCACATGCATCTTTTGGTAGACGCGGACGCAGTTTTCTGCAAAACCACACGATATGCATGCAAATGGTGCTTTTGGCAGAACGCTCACGTGGATTTCTACCAAACGACGTGAAAAGCATGCCGATGCTGCTCTTTTTAGCACCCGCACATGGATTTGTGCCAAAACGCGTTTTAAGCATGCACATGCATCTTTTGGTAGACGCGGACGCAGTTTTCTGCAAAACCACACAATATGAATGCAAATGGTGCTTTTGGCAGAATGCGCACGTGGATTTCTAGCAAACGACGTGAAAAGCATGCCGATGCTGCTCTTTTTAGCACCCGCACATGGATTTGTGCCAAAACGCGTTTTAAGCATACTCATGCATCTTTTGGTAGACGCGGACGCAGTTTTCTGCAAAACCACACGATATGCATGCAAATGGTGCTTTTGGCAGAACGCGCACGTGGATTTCTACCAAACGACGTGAAAAGCATGCCGATGCTGCTCTTTTTAGCACCCGCACATGGATTTGTGCCAAAACGCGTTTTAAGCACGCACATGCATCTTTTGGTAGACGCGGACGCAGTTTTCTGCAAAACCACAAGATATGCATGCAAATGGTGCTTTTGGCAGAACGCGCACGTGGATTTCTACCAAACGACGTGAAAAAGATGCCGATGCTGCTCTTTTTAGCACCCGCACATGGATTTGTGCCAAAACGCGTTTTAAGCATGCACATGCATCTTTTGGTAAACGCGGACGCCGTTTTCTGCAAAACCACAAATATGCATGCAAATGGTGCTTTTGGCAGAACGCGCACGTGGATTTCTACCAAACGACGTGAAAAGCATGCCGATGCTGCTCTTTTTAGCACCCGCACATGGATTTGTGCCAAAACGCGTTTTAAGCATGCACATGCATCTTTTGGTAGAGGCGGACGCAGTTTTCTGCAAAACCACACGATATGCATGCAAATGGTGCTTTTGGCAGAACGCGCACGTGGATTTCTACCAAACGACGTGAAAAGCATGCCGATGATGCTCTTTTTAGCACCCGCACATGGATTTGTGCCAAAACGCGTTTTAAGCATGCACATGCATCTTTTGATAGACGCGGACGCAGTTTTCTGCAAAACCACACAATATGCATGCAAATGGTGCTTTTGGCAGAACGCGCACGTGGATTTCTACCAAACGGCGTGAAAAGCATGCCGATGCTGCTCTTTTTAGCACCCGCACATGGATTTGGGCCAAAACGCGTTTTAAGCATGCACATGCATCTTTTGGTAGACGCGGACGCAGTTTTCTGCAAACCACACGATATGCATGCAAATGGTGCTTTTGGCAGAACGCGCACGTGGATTTCTACCAAACGACGTGAAAAGCATGCCGATGCTGCTCTTTTTAGCACCCGCACATGGATTTGTGCCAAAACGCGTTTTAAGCATGCACATGCATCTTTTGGTAGACGCGGACGCAGTTTTCTGCAAAACCACACAATATGCATGCAAATGGTGCTTTTGGCAGAACGCGCACGTGGATTTCTACCAAACGACGTGAAAAGCATGCCGATGATGCTCTTTTTAGCACCCGCACATGGATTTGTGCCAAAACGCGTTTTAAGCATGCACATGCATCTTTTGATAGACGCGGACGCAGTTTTCTGCAAAACCACACAATATGCAAGCAAATGGTGCTTTTGGCAG
The DNA here is from genome assembly GCF_050947875.1 of Dermacentor variabilis. Taxonomy (NCBI): domain Eukaryota; kingdom Metazoa; phylum Arthropoda; class Arachnida; order Ixodida; family Ixodidae; genus Dermacentor; species Dermacentor variabilis. Next base: position 9,870 of record NW_027460400.1, on the reverse strand, counting down.
AACGCGCACGTGGATTTCTACCAAACTACGTGAAAAGCATGCCGATGCTGCTCTTTTTAGCACCCGCACATGGATTTGTGCCAAAACGCGTTTTAAGCATCACATGCATCTTTTGGTAGACACGGACGCAGTTTTCTGCAAAACCACACGATATGAATGCAAATGGTGCTTTTCGCAGAACGCGCACGTGGATTTCTACCAAACGACGTGAAAAGCATGCCGATGCTGCTCTTTTTAGCACCCGCACATGGATTTGTGCCAAAACGCGTTTTAAGCATGCACATGCATCTTTTGGTAGACGCGGACGCAGTTTTCTGCAAAACCACACGATATGCATGCAAATGGTGCTTTTGGCAGAACGCGCACGTGGATTTCTACCAAACGACGTGAACAGCATGCCGATGCTGCTCTTTTTAGCACCCGCACATGGATTTGTGCCAACACGCGTTTTAAGCACGCACATGCATCTTTTGGTAGACGCGGACGCAGTTTTCTGCAAAACCACACGATATGCATGCAAATGGTGCTTTTGGCAGAACGCGCACGTGGATTTCTACCAAACGACGTGAGAAGCATGCCGATGCTGCTCTTTTTAGCACCCGCACATGGATTTGTGCCAAAACGCGTTTTAAGCATGCACATGCACATGGTAGACGCGGACGCAGTTTTCTGCAAAACCACACGATATGCATGCAAATGGTGCTTTTGGCAGAACGCGCACGTGGATTTCTACCAAACGACGTGAAAAGCATGCCGATGCTGCTCTTTTTAGCACCCGCACATGGATTTGTGCCAAAACGCGTTTTAAGCATCCACATGCATCTTTTGGTAGACGCGGACGCAGTTTTCTGCAAAACCACACGATATGCATGCAAATGGTGCTTTTGGCAGAACGCACACGTGGAGTTCTACCAAACGACGTGAAAAGCATGCCGATGCTGCTCTTTTTAGCACCCGCACATGGATTTGTGCCATAACGCGTTTTAAGCATGCACATCCATCTTTTTGTAGACGCGGACGCAGTTTTATGCAAACCCACACGATATGCATGCAAATGGTGCTTTTGGCAGAACGCGCACGTGGATTTCTACCAAACGACGTGAAAAGCATGCCGATGCTGCTCTTTTTAGCACCCGCACATGGATTTGTGCCAAAACGCGTTTTAAGCATGCACATGCATCTTTTGGTAGACGCGGACGCAGTTTTCTGCAAAACCACACGATATGCATGCAAATGGTGCTTTTGGCAGAACGCGCACGTGGATTTCTACCAAACGACGTGAAAAGCATGCCGATGCTGCTCTTTTTAGCACCCGCACATGGATTTGTGCCAAAACGCGTGTTAAGCATGCACATGCATCTTTTGGTAGACGCAGACGCAGTTTTCTGCAAAACCACACGATATGCATGCAAATGGTGCTTTTGGCTGAACGCGCACGTGGATTTCTACCAAACGACGTGAAAAGCATGCCGATGATGCTCTTTTTAGCACCCGCACATGGATTTGTGCCAAAACGCGTTTTAAGCATGCACATGCATCTTTTGATAGACGCGGACGCAGTTTTCTGCAAAACCACACAATATGAATGCAAATGGTGCTTTTGGCAGAACGCGCACGTGGATTTCTACCAAACGACGTGAAAAGCATGCCAATGCTGCTCTTTCTGGCACCCGCACATGGATTTGTGCCAAAACGCGCTTTAAGCACGCACATGCATCTTTTGGTAGACGCGGACGCAGTTTTCTGCAAAACCACAAGATATGCATGCAAATGGTGCTTTTGGCAGAACGCGCACGTGGATTTCTACCAAACGACGTGAAAAAGATGCCGATGCTGCTCTTTTTAGCACCCGCACATGGATTTGTGCCAAAACGCGTTTTAAGCATGCACATGCATCTTTTGGTAGACGCGGACGCCGTTTTCTGCAAACCCACACGATATGCATGCAAATGGTGCTTTTGGCAGAACGCGCACGTGGATTTCTACCAAACGACGTGAAAAGCATGCCGATGATGCTCTTTTTAGCACCCGCACATGGATTTGTGCCAAAACGCGTTTTAAGCATGCACATGCATCTTTTGATAGACGCGGACGCAGTTTTCTGCAAAACCACACAATATGCAAGCAAATGGTGCTTTTGGCAGAACGCGCACGTGGATTTCTACCAAACGACGTGAAAAGCATGCCGATGCTGCTCTTTTTAGCACGCGCACATGGATTTGGGCCAAAACGCGTTTTAAGCATCCACATGCATCTTTTGGTAGACGCGGACGCAGTTTTCTGAAAACCACAAGATATGCACGCAAATGGCGCTTTTGGCAGAACGCGCACGTGGATTTCTACCAAACGACGTGAAAAAGATGCCGATGCTGCTCTTTTTAGCACCCGCACATGGATTTGTGCCAAAACGCGTTTTAAGCATGCACATGCATCTTTTGGTAGACGCGGACGCCGTTTTCTGCAAAACCACACGATATGCATGCAAATGGTGCTTTTGGCAGAACGCGCACGTGGATTTCTACCAAACGACGTGAAAAGCATGCCGATGCTGCTCTTTTTAGCACCCGCACATGTATTTGTGCCAAAACGCGTTTAAGCATGCACATGCATCTTTTGGTAGACGCGGACGCAGTTTTCTGCAAAACCACACAATATGCATGCAAATGGTGCTTTTGGCAGAACGCGCACGTGGATTTCTACCAAACGACGTGAAAAGCATGCCGATGATGCTCTTTTTAGCACCCGCACATGGATTTGTGCCAAAACGCGTTTTAAGCATGCACATGCATCTTTTGATAGACGCGGACGCAGTTTTCTGCAAAACCACACAATATGCAAGCAAATGGTGCTTTTGGCAGAACGCGCACGTGGATTTCTACCAAACGACGTGAAAAGAATGCCGATGCTGCTCTTTTTAGCACCCGCACATGGATTTGTGCCAAAACGCGTTTTAAGCATCCACATGCATCTTTTGGTAGACGCGGACGCAGTTTTCTGCAAAACCACACGATATGAATGCAAATGGTGCTTTTCGCAGAACGCGCACGTGGATTTCTACCAAACGACGTGAAAAGCATGCCGATGCTGCTCTTTTTAGCACCCGCACATGGATTTGTGCCAAAAGGCGTTTTAAGCATGCACATGCATCTTTTGGTAGACGCGGACGCAGTTTTCTGCAAAACCACACGATATGCATGCAAATGGTGCTTTTGGCAGAACGCGCACGTGGATTTCTACCAAACGACGTGAAAAGCATGCCGATGCTGCTCTTTTTAGCACCCGCACATGGATTTGTGCCAAAACGCGTTTAAGCATGCACATGCATCTTTTGGTAGACGCGGACGCAGTTTTCTGCAAAACCACACGATATGCATGCAAATGGTGCTTTTGGCAGAACGCGCACGTGGATTTCTACCAAACGACGTGAAAAGCATGCCGATGCTGCTCTTTTTAGCACCCGCACATGGATTTGTGCCAAAACGCGTGTTAAGCATGCACATGCACATGGTAGACGCGGACGCAGTTTTCTGCAAAACCACACGATATGCATGCAAATGGTGCTTTTGGCAGAACGCGCACGTGGATTTCTACCAAACGACGTGAAAAGCATGCCGATGCTGCTCTTTTTAGCACCCGCACATGGATTTGTGCCAAAACGCGTTTTAAGCATCCACATGCATCTTTTGGTAGACGCGGACGCAGTTTTCTGCAAAACCACACGATATGCATGCAAATGGTGCTTTTGGCAGAACGCACACGTGGAGTTCTACCAAACGACGTGAAAAGCATGCCGATGCTGCTCTTTTTAGCACCCGCACATGGATTTGTGCCATAACGCGTTTTAAGCATGCACATCCATCTTTTTGTAGACGCGGACGCAGTTTTATGCAAACCCACACGATATGCATGCAAATGGTGCTTTTGGCAGAACGCGCACGTGGATTTCTACCAAACGACGTGAAAAGCATGCCGATGCTGCTCTTTTTAGCACCCGCACATGGATTTGTGCCAAAACGCGTTTTAAGCATGCACATGCATCTTTTGGTAGACGCGGACGCAGTTTTCTGCAAAACCACACGATATGCATGCAAATGGTGCTTTTTGCAGAACGCGCACGTGGATTTCTACCAAACGACGTGAAAAGCATGCCGATGCTGCTCTTTTTAGCACCCGCACAAGGATTTGTGCCAAAACGCGTTTTAAGCATGCACATGCATCTTTTGATAGACGCGGACGCAGTTTTCTGCAAAACCACACAATATGCAAGCAAATGGTGCTTTTGGCAGAACGCGCACGTGGATTTCTACCAAACGACGTGAAAAGAATGCCGATGCTGCTCTTTTTAGCACCCGCACATGGATTTGTGCCAAAACGCGTTTTAAGCATCCACATGCATCTTTTGGTAGACGCGGACGCAGTTTTCTGCAAAACCACACGATATGAATGCAAATGGTGCTTTTCGCAGAACGCGCACGTGGATTTCTACCAAACGACGTGAAAAGCATGCCGATGCTGCTCTTTTTAGCACCCGCACATGGATTTGTGCCAAAAGGCGTTTTAAGCATGCACATGCATCTTTTGGTAGACGCGGACGCAGTTTTCTGCAAAACCACACGATATGCATGCAAATGGTGCTTTTGGCAGAACGCGCACGTGGATTTCTACCAAACGACGTGAAAAGCATGCCGATGCTGCTCTTTTTAGCACCCGCACATGGATTTGTGCCAAAACGCGTTTTAAGCATGCACATGCATCTTTTGGTAGACGCGGACGCAGTTTTCTGCAAAACCACACGATATGCATGCAAATGGTGCTTTTGGCAGAACGCGCACGTGGATTTCTACCAAACGACGTGAAAAGCATGCCGATGCTGCTCTTTTTAGCACCCGCACATGGATTTGTGCCAAAACGCGTGTTAAGCATGCACATGCACATGGTAGACGCGGACGCAGTTTTCTGCAAAACCACACGATATGCATGCAAATGGTGCTTTTGGCAGAACGCGCACGTGGATTTCTACCAAACGACGTGAAAAGCATGCCGATGCTGCTCTTTTTAGCACCCGCACATGGATTTGTGCCAAAACGCGTTTTAAGCATCCACATGCATCTTTTGGTAGACGCGGACGCAGTTTTCTGCAAAACCACACGATATGCATGCAAATGGTGCTTTTGGCAGAACGCACACGTGGAGTTCTACCAAACGACGTGAAAAGCATGCCGATGCTGCTCTTTTTAGCACCCGCACATGGATTTGTGCCATAACGCGTTTTAAGCATGCACATCCATCTTTTTGTAGACGCGGACGCAGTTTTATGCAAACCCACACGATATGCATGCAAATGGTGCTTTTGCAGAACGCGCACGTGGATTTCTACCAAACGACGTGAAAAGCATGCCGATGCTGCTCTTTTTAGCACCCGCACATGGATTTGTGCCAAAACGCGTTTTAAGCATGCACATGCATCTTTTGGTAGACGCGGACGCAGTTTTCTGCAAAACCACACGATATGCATGCAAATGGTGCTTTTTGCAGAACGCGCACGTGGATTTCTACCAAACGACGTGAAAAGCATGCCGATGCTGCTCTTTTTAGCACCCGCACAAGGATTTGTGCCAAAACGCGTTTTAAGCATACTCATGCATCTTTTGGTAGACGCGGACGCAGTTTTCTGCAAAACCACACGATATGCATGCAAATGGTGCTTTTGGCAGAATGCGCACGTGGATTTCTACCAAACGACGTGAAAAGCATGCCGATGCTGCTCTTTTTAGCACCCGCACATGGATTCGTGCCAAAACGCGTTTTAAGCATGCACATGCATCTTTTGGTAGACGCGGACGCAGTTTTCTGCAAAACCGCACGATATGCATGCAAATGGTGCTTTTGGCAGAACGCGCACGTGGATTTCTACCAAACGACGTGAAAAGCATGCCGATGCTGCTCTTTTTAGCACCCGCACATGGATTTGTGCCAAAACGCGTTTTAAGCATGCACATGCATCTTTTGGTAGACGCGGACGCAGTTTTCTGCAAAACCACACGATATGCATGCAAATGGTGCTTTTGGCAGAACGCGCACGTGGATTTCTACCGAACGACGTGAAAAGCATGCCGATGCTGCTCTTTTTAGCACCGGCACATGGATTTGTGCTAAAACGCGTTTTAAGCATGCACATGCATCTTTTGGTAGACGCGGACGCACTTTTCTGCAAAACCACACGATATGAATGCAAACGGTGCTTTTGGCAGAACGCGCACGTGGATTTCTACCAAACGACGTGAAAAGCATGCCGATGCTGCTCTTTTTAGCACCGGCACATGGATTTGTGCCATAACGCGTTTTAAGCATCCACATGCATCCTTTGGTAGACGCGGACGCAGTTTTCTGCAAAACCACACGATATGCATGCAAATGGTGCTTTTGGCAGGACGCGCACGTGGATTTCTACGAAACGACGTGAAAAGCATGCCGATGCTGCTCTTTTTAGCAACGGCACATGGATTTGTGCCAAAACGCGTTTTAAGCATGCACATGCATCTTTTGGTAGACGCGGACGCAGTTTTCTGCAAAACCGCACGATATGCATGCAAATGGTGCTTTTGGCAGAACGCGCACGTGGATTTCTACCAAACGACGTGAAAAGCATGCCGATGCTGCTCTTTTTAGCACCCGCACATGGATTTGTGCCAAAACGCGTTTTAAGCATGCACATGCACCCTTTGGTAGACGCGGACGCAGTTTTCTGCAAAACCGCACGATGTGCATGCAAATGGCGCTTTTGGCAGAACGCGCACGTGGATTTCTACCAAACGACGTGAAAAGCCTGCCGATGCTGCTCTTTTTAGCGCCGGCACATGTATTTGTGCTAAAACGCGTTTTAAGCATGCACATGCATCTTTTGGAAGACGCGGACGCAGTTTTCTGCAAAACCACATGATATGCATGCAAATGGTGCTTTTGGCAGAACGCGCACGTGGATTTCTACCAAACGACGTGAAAAGCCTGCCGATGCGGCTCTTTTTAGCACCGGCACATGTATTTGTGCTAAAACGCGTCTTAAGCATGCACATGCATCTTTTGGTAGACGCGGACGCAGTTTTCTGCAAAACCACACGATATGCATACAAATGGTGCTTTTGGCAGAACGCGCACGTGGATTTCTACCAAACGACGTGAAAAGCATGCCGATGCTGCTCTTTTTAGCACCCGCACATGGATTTGTGCCAAAACGCGTTTTAAGCATGCACATGCATCTTTTGGTAGACGCGGACGCAGTTTTTCGGGAAAACCACACGATATGCATGCAAATGGTGCTTTTGGCGGAACGCGCACGTGGATTTCTACCAAACGACGTGAAAAGCATGCCGATGCTGCTCTTTTTAGCACCGGCACATGGATTTGTGCTAAAACGCGTTTTAAGCATGCACATGCATCTTTTGGTAGACGCGGACGCACTTTTCTGCAAAACCACACGATATGAATGCAAATGGTGCTTTTGGCAGAACGCGCACGTGGATTTCTACCAAACGACGTGAAAAGCATGCCGATGTTGCTCTTTTTAGCACCGGCACATGGATTTATGCCAAAACGCGTTTTAAGCATGCACATGCATCTTTTGGTAGACGCGGACGCGGTTTTCTGCAAAACCACACGATGTGCATGCAAATGGTGCTTTTGGCAGAACGCGCACGTGGATTTCTACCAAACGACGTGAAAAGCATGCCGATGCTGCTCTTTTTAGCACCGGCACATGGATTTGTGCCAAAACGCGTTTTAAGCATGCACATGCATCTTTTGGTAGACGCGGACGCAGTTTTCTGCAAAACCACACGATATGCATGCAAATGGTGCTTTTGGCAGAACGCGCACGTGGATTTCTACGAAACGACGTGAAAAGCATGCCGATGCTGCTCTTTTTAGCAACGGCACATGGATTTGTGCCAAAACGCGTTTTAAGCATGCACATGCATCTTTTGGTAGACGCGGACGCAGTTTTCTGCAAAACCGCACGATATGCATGCAAATGGTGCTTTTGGCAGAACGCGCACGTGGATTTCTACCAAACGACGTGAAAAGCATGCCGATGCTGCTCTTTTTAGCACCCGCACATGGATTTGTGCAAAACGCGTTTTAAGCATGAATATGCACCTTTTGGTAGACGCGGACGCAGTTTTCTGCAAAACCGCACGATATGCATGCAAATGGTGCTTTTGGCAGAACGCGCACGGGGAGATCTACCAAACGACGTGAAAAGCATGCCGATGCTGCTCTTTTTAGCACCCGCACATGTATTTGTGCCAAAACGCGTGTTAAACATGCACATGCATCTTTTGGTAGACGCGGACGCAGTTTTCGGCAAAACCACACGATATGCATGCAAATGGTGCTTTTGGCAGAACGCGCCCGTGGATTTCTACCAAACGACGTGAAAAGCATGCCGATGCTGCTCTTTTTAGCACCCGCACATGGATTTGTGCCAAAACGCGTGTTAAGCATGCACATGCATCTTTTGGAAGACGCGGACGCAGTTTTCTGCAAAACCACACGATATGCATGCAAATGGTGCTTTTGGCAGAACGCGCACGTGGATTTCTACCAAACGACGTGAAAAGCCTGCCGATGCTGCTCTTTTTAGCACCGGCACATGTATTTGTGCTAAAACGCGTCTTAAGCATGCACATGCATCTTTTGGTAGACGCGACGCAGTTTTCTGCAAAACCACACGATATGCATGCAAATGGTGCTTTTGGCAGAACGCGCACGTGGATTTCTACCAAACGACGTGAAAAGCATGCCGATGCTGCTCTTTTTAGCAGCCGCACATGGATTTGTGCCAAAACGCGTTTTAAGCATGCACATGCATCTTTTGGTAGACGCGGACGCAGTTTTCGGCAAAACCACACGATATGCATGCAAATGGTGCTTTTGGCAGAACGCGCGCGTGGATTTCTACCAAACGACGTGAAAAGCATGCCGATGCTGCTCTTTTTAGCACCCGCACATGGATTTGTGCCAAAACGCGTGTTAAGCATGCACATGCATCTTTTGGTAGACGCGGACGCAGTTTTCTGCAAAACCACACGATATGCATGCAAATGGTGCTTTTGGCAGAACGCGCACGTGGATTTCTACCAAACGACGTGAAAAGCATGCCGATGCTGCTCTTTTTAGCACCCGCACATGGATTTGTGCCAAAGCGCGTGTTAAGCATGCACATGCATCTTTTGGTAGACGCGGACGCAGTTTTCTGCAAAACCACACGATATGCATGCAAATGGTGCTTTTGGCAGAACGCGCACGTGGATTTCTACCAAACGACGTGAAAAGCCTGCCGATGCTGCTCTTTTTAGCACCGGCACATGTATTTGTGCTGAAACGCGTCTTAAGCATGCACATGCATCTTTTGGTAGACGCGGACGCAGTTTTCTGCAAAACCACACGATATGCATGCAAATGGTGCTTTTGGCAGAACGCGCACGTGGATTTCTACCAAACGACGTGAAAAGCATGCCGATGCTGCTCTTTTTAGCACCCGCACATGGATTTGTGCCAAAACGCGTGTTAAGCATGCACGTGCATCTTTTGGTAGACGCGGACGCAGTTTTCTGCAAAACCACACGATATGCATGCAAATGGTGCTTTTGGCAGAACGCGCACGTGGATTTCTACCAAACGACGTGAAAAGTATGCCGATGCTGCTCTTTTTAGCACCCGCACATGGATTTGTGCCAAAACGCGTTTTAAGCATGCACATGCATCTTTTGGTAGACGCGGACGCAGTTTTCTGCAAAACCTCACGATATGCATGCAAATGGTGCTTTTGGCAGAACGCGCACATGGATTCTACCAAACGACGTGAAAAGCATG